>NC_133620.1:429558574-429681074 GCF_048593235.1 Sminthopsis crassicaudata
AAACAAGAACTATGTCTTGGAGACGTCTTCCTGTCCCCAGCATCTAGCACGCTGCCTTCCCCACACCTGGTGCCCAAGGTAGGTGTGTTGGATGGTCAAATGAAAGGTACAGGAGTGACAAAGAGGGAGATGGTGGGACAAGGGAGTCTGACTTACTGATTTTAAGAAGGTGCCTTCACACAGATCCACCAGAAGAACCTGAAACAAATAGGAAATGAAACTCCAAGGGACTTAACCACTTCTAAATTCTCAGGGATTTGTCAATGCTTAGCACAAAGGCTGGCACATAGGAGGTGCCATAAAAACTGCTTCTTCCCTTCCCCTTCCACCTTCGTGGCTGTGCTCCCACCTCCAGTCCAGGGGAACCTCCGCACTCATCCTGACTGAAGCAGAGTTGAGAGCAAAAGGAAGATTTTGTCTCTATTTCCAGGGCTTTGTATGTGCTATATAATAGATTCTTAACAAATGCTTTTGTTTAATTGGATAACAAAGACATTCTTCAAAGCCACTGCAAAAGCAGAATCAGTTCATCACCACCTCCATCCATTTATTCTGAATCACAGTCTCCATGAAAAATACAGGCAGATATGAGGGGGAAAGGGGAATGAGTCCTGAAGGGGATCACCTGGAGTAGCTGCACTGAGATAAAGGGGGAACAGTGGGGAAAAGTCGGAAAGCTGACTTCTGGCAGCTTCCTGCTAACCAGATACTAATCTCAGTTGTTTCTGTGCCAGTGAATGACCGAACATGCTATAAATTTTTGCCCTGGGGCAAAGTCTCTTTTGCCCTTCCTAGGACCAGCCCCGCTCCCCAGGACTCTCCTGGTCGCCATAATTCTTTGTCAATCTTGGGACGGGCACAGAAAAGCAGACTTCAAGCCTGGATAGATAAATCCTCATTAATTTCTGTGAAGCTTGACCCACCCCGTGTCAGAGAAGTGGAGGAGGGGTGAGAGAGGGAGGAAGAGAAACGTTCTAGGGAAAAGAAGGGCTCAAATGTTGATCGATTTGGGTGATGATGTCGACACCTGATGAAAAACAAGGTGATGAACAGAGGAAGATCTGAGTTCAAATCCTACCTTCGACATACCCAGCTGGGTGACTCAGACAACTATCCGAAACGTTTAGGTTAGAGTTAACAATCTGGGGGCAGCTAGGTGGCGCAGTGGATAGAGCACCAGCCCTGAATTCAGGAGGACCTGAGTTCAAATCTGATTTTAGACACTTAACACTTCCTAGCTGTGTGACCCTGGGCAAGTCACTAACCCCAGCCTCAGGGAAAAAAAAAAAAAGAAAAAAAGAGTTAACAATCTGCCTTGGTGGGAAGAGTATCCTCCTTGAGAATACTGCACATGAATAAGAGCATATGTCCAACTAAAAATAAACCAATTACTGTTCATATAGTGCTTTGTAGAAAGGCAGAATGACAAACTTCTCTCAGTTTAAGAAATGTATAATCACTAAGTTAGGTTTTAGGGGTCTTGAAGACCTTTCTACAAGGGAGGTTGACCTAGTTTGGGGGAACACTCCTTTGTAACCCCCTGCAAGAATGCATGTACTTAATAGATTTTATTTGTACATCATTTTATCTGTATGTTGTTTCTCCCATTAGTGTCCACTCCTCAGGGCAAAAACTATCTTTTTCCTTTCTTTGTATCCCAGTGCCATTTAATAAATGCTTATTGTCTTAACTCCCTAACATTCTGATATTTTTTAACATCCAGTTCCCCCAAAATTAAAATCCATGAGGATGAAGGAATTCTTCTCTCCGCTGGCTTGTTTGACTGACAGATTCTGCAAAGCTGTCAAGAGACTTGGCAGGATGGGTGAGAATCTGTGTGTCTGTGTATCTATGTATATGGCACAGGGGCAGGGAATAGGGGAGAGAGTAAGGAGAAAGAGAATTAAGGGAGGAAGGGGTGTCGCTTCCTCTCTAGCATCCAGAAAGCTACAGTTCCTGGACACCTTGGAATTGAAGTCAGGAAATTTCAAAACCTCAGAAATTAGAACATTTTAACTTATTGCACAACACAAGGAGTTCTCTCCTACTTCCACCCCCAAGGCATGAGGTCAAGGCTGTTCTTTGAATGAGAATATTGGTATCCAAGTAAGTAGAACAGAAATTTGTGTGGGGAGAGAAAAGGAAGAGAAATGAATGACTAAAAGGCCAGCCTTTCAGTTTTATGCTCTCTAGTAAATATAATGCAAGAACAAGCTAAGTTTCAGCAGGGCTTGGGGTCTTTCTTTGACTCGAACATTGGCTGGGTAAGTTTCTTCAGCTATGAAATGTGCCTCAGTTTCCTCATTTGTAAAATGGGGAACCAGGCTGGCTCTCTACCTATACAATAATCCACTTGTAGGAAACTAGGGCTATTTTATTGGAATTTCTGTCGACACGGGGTGTGTCCATTGTTAGCCAGTGTACACACAAGCAAAGAACAACACTGGTCTAAGGTATAATAATATTTTCTAGAGAGGAACATTCTCATCCACCCTCCATAGGAAAAATCTTTTTAGAGGGGTATGGAAGGTGAAGGGGAGACATGTGTAAGACAGCTGGCTAGTCCAGAGTTTCCCTCTGTGGTGATGGGGAAAAGTGTCTAACTAGCTCACAAAAGACTGCAACCCATGTCCCTCCTTAGTTTGTATTCTAAAGTAATTTATTTAGCCCATCCAGTGGATAGCACTCAAGTTCTCAGGTTAGAAACCAACCCCAGATTTTTAATGCAGGTGATAATGGCAATCAATCTACTTTCAAGGTAAAATTTCTGGTAGGGTTTCCACTATGTGTTTTAGGGTCAGTTGGGAGTACCATCCCTTTTCCCCGGGTCAGGACAAGGAGCAGGGAGTAATGCCCCGGTGGTGTCCTTCCACTCCCTCACAAAGAAAAGCAGGGTAAGGAGGAGACCGTACCTCTTCCATAGGGCTGTCCAGAACCTCTTGAATAAATCGCTTTTGAACTCCGACCATGAAGGGAGTGGGAGAGCAGACAGTGGCCAGAAGGCTCTCAGGGACCACAGGGATGTAGGTATGGGCCCAGCTGAAGGGGTAGAGCAGTGCGGCGGCAGCGTGGATGCACTGGGACAGGGTGCTGGGGACGACAACATGGGAGAAGACAGATGGAGACCCGGCGCACTCCAGCCTGGCAGGCAAAGGCCACCCCCCAGCCAGTCAGAAGCAGCCTCCGGCCACTTCTTTACCTTTGCTAATATGAGGAAACATACAGAGTAGAGGGCAAAGGGCACTGGTTTTAGGGCCAAATTCTGGCTCTACTACTGCCTCTTTGGGTCCCCTGCTGCAAGTTTCATCTATTTTGTTTGACCTTAGTTTCCTTATCTGTAAAATGAGACAGATTAGATCAAAGTTCTTAATTTTTTTTTATGCTATAGAACCCTCTGGAGAGGGTCTGGTGAAATCAGAATAGTTTATGCTTTTAGATGCATAAAATCAAATAACAGCATTACCAAAAAAAACATTATGTTGAAATACAGTTATCAAAATATTTACAAAAATATTCATAACTCCGGACTCAGCAACCTCTTAAGGTCCTTTCCACTTCTAAATCCCATGTCCTCAAATCCTAGTGTCATTGTTTTAACAGACCTAACTCTCTGGGGAGGGGTCATGATTTATACATAATATACATAATAATATACATGAATGGGTTTGGAAGAAGAGCAAGATGCTAGACATACTTGGAATGCCTCCATAAGGCCGTGAGTGGGAGCAGCTGTTGTCACTCTCCTGAGCTAGGTGGGGGACTCAACAGAAGGACCTTCCCTTTCCCCTTACCAGTTCATCATCAACCAAAGCCAGAAGTAGACTGTGGGGTCATGAAGTATACCCACTCCATCTTCTTACCAGAGCATTATCTCTTTCTGCTCCCCCTCCCCCTCTCCTTATTCCCCCTTCCCTCTCTCTCTACCCTCAACACTCCGATCCAGGGTCAAGAAGCTCGGGCTGGCACCTAGATGTCTCTGGGAAACTCCTAAGCTCCAGGAATACTCCGCCCAACCCTTCCTAGATGGAAAGTCCCCCAGAGATGGAGCTTCTCCCTTCTCCCGGGCACTCGCTCCCTCCTCCATAGCAGCCTCTGGCCCCGCTCCTTGCTCCCCCCTAGCCTTCACAGATCTCTAGGTCTCAGCTGTCAGTTGTTCTCCAAAATGAAGGCCAATAGGCAAGCAGGTAGAAAAGTCCTTCTCATTTCCAGGCTTCCCGAGATCGAAGTTATGAAATACTCAGCACCTGGCCAAAGTCCAGCCTGACTGGGAAGTCCCCTCCCTGAGTCAACTGGGAAGATCCCAAAGCCTGGAATGGGAAGGAAGATGGGGAATAGTGGGTTCTTTCCACAGAATTTTAAGGCCGACGGGAGGCTGCCAGGAAGCTCCCCCTTCTTCTAAGTCTAGTGGAGAGTTGAGGGGGAGGAGAAAGGAAACACAGGAAATGGGGAAACATTTGTTAGCCCCCACTTTCTGTGTTCTGTTCAAATCCCAGAGCAGAGGCGGACCGCACAGAGGAGCTGCCAGACACGCGTCTGAAGTTACTTTCACTTCCCGAGCGCAGGAAAAGGCAGAGGGTCCGGGCTCCAGCCACTGCCAGGAATTCCTCCTCCTTGTTCCTGTATTGGGGGACAGGGCAGGGGAGGTTGCTTCCAGAGCCCAGCTCCTTGGAATCTTCAAGAATCGCCCTGAGGTTCTCAGAACTCTCCCCCCAAACCCTCTCCATGCACCTTTCTTTGGTACTTCCAGTGGGTGGTGCTCTCTCTCCTCGCTTAACCTGGTTTTATGCTCTTTTAGATATATATTCTATCCCATCACCAGCATCCCCTACCTCTAGAGCAACGGAAGCTCTTGGATGGTGCAGGCTATTTTATTTTTCATCTCTACCTTCCAGCACCTAGAACAACGTTTTGTATGGGATAGGTGCTTAAGAAAAGATTGAGCTGAATTAATTTTTGACCCAAAATCTTGATTCCTCTCCCAACACCAGAACCAGCGCTCTCCACCTAACCTCTCAGTGCCCAACTTTCTCTCTCTTTTCCCTGACATGAATTCTAGGTCTATCAACCTCCAAAAGGCAGAGGGTTTATCTATGGTTTTTTAGTCTGCATCCCTGTGAGGCTGGCTGGAGAATTCAGAGCTATCAACAAGGACTGCGGGCTCAAACTCCACAGGGCTCCACGGTCTTTTCCTAACTATGTCCTCTCTTAATTGCTTAGTTCCAACTACCCCCAAAATACTATTATATCTGCCCCCAGAGTGATTCATGACCCCTCCCTAATGACTGGATGCTTTTCACTGGCTCAGTAGGGAAGTAAGTCTCCTCTTGCTGAAGATGAGTGGATTGTAGAGAACTCATTAGGAAATCCAAGTTTGATAACTTTTGCCCCCAGGATTAAAGTGCCAAACTGCAGGCTGGAGGAATGGAGAATTGGGAGCAGGATCCCTTAGAAGGATGCATGTTTCCTATTTGGTCCCTGAATCCCAGGGAAGCTGGGCCTAGAAACGGCTGAGCCTACCTGAGATCTTCGGCCAGGAAGATAATCCGTCTCTCGAGGACGGCAGAGGCGAAGATGTGTAGGATCTGCTCGTGGTTAAGGCATCCCAACAGGGATCGGAGATCCACATGCTCCAGGCGGGAGTCCAAGGGCCGTGTCAGGGAGATGAACTGCAAGGGGACACAGGAACATGGCAGGTCAGCAAGGAGAGGGCCTTTGGGACCCAGGTCGGCACCTCCCTCCGAGGCATGGTACCTTTGTGGGCTACAGATTGGGAGCCCAGAGGCTGGTGAGAAAGACACCGTGACAGGAAGGCAGGAGGATACGGGACCAAAAGACCAGAGCATCCGTGAGGGAAAGCGACTAATTAGCTTCCCTCACGTTACGTATCATACTTCTGAAAGCCAGAGTCCTTGTGGGCCTGATTCTATTTGTGATTGATGCTCCAGCGGAGAGAGCAGTCGGGAAATCAGAAAGAGTCTGAGTTCAAATCTGGCCCAGACAAGCCACTTCTCCTGTTTGCCTCAGTTCCTCATCCGTAAAATGGAACAGAGAAAGAAACAGCTTTGCCAAGAAAACGACCGAATCACAACGAATACTACCAATCTAATCCACCACCGGCTCCTCCTCCCTTTTCCATCTGCCGAGTGGGAACATCTAAATGACTGGAGAAAGGATAAGCAGAAAGGGGAGAAGGAGGGGACGCATCCATCAGCCTGAGGATTCCAGCAAGGGTGTGGGGACATGCGCCATCCTAGGGGCTCCCCCGGCCTACCTCCGTGCCAGAGTCAGGGATGAAGCTCTTGAGGGTGACCGTCTTCCCGGGAGCGGGGAAGGCAGACTCCCGAAGGCCCTGCATGAAGGGATAGATCACGGCCATGGAGATCTGGTGCCGCTTTTCCACCTCATCCAGGATCTGTAGGAACACTCAGGTCACAGAAAATCCAGAGAAAGAAGGCAAAACCCCCACCCTCAGGCACTGATCTGGAACAGGGCAAGTCACTTAATCTCTCCTAGATCTGCTCTCAAGAGGCAGCTAGGGGACTCTGGGCAGAGCCCTCAGACACACTTACAAGTTGTGTGACCCTGATCTGTAAAATCCATAATAATGGCACCTACCAATTTAATCAATTGCTCTGAAGTCTTCAAGGTCCTCACTCCCCTGTCTAAACCCCCCACACCAAATAAAACATGGGGCCCATAGATCCCCCCAAAGGGTACATCTGCAGATTTCAGGGGGGTCTGTATAATTAAATCAAAATATAAAGTTATATATATTTACTTAACATATATATAATATACATGTAATATTTTATATATTTAAATTAGATATAATTGTACTATCTTTTTTTTTTCACTAGCCTTTGACTAAAATCAAGCATTTCCTTTACTTACTTTAAACATTATTCTGACAAAGATTCCATAGACTTCACTAAATTGGCAAAGGGGCATAAATAAAACAGAAATGGTTAAGAACCTCTGAACTAAACTAACTGGGCTCCTGTAGGATATAACAGAAATCTAGAGTTTGGAGGACTAAGTTCAATGCTTTTGAATATTGTTTAATACAAATGTACTTTTTTTTCATGCCAGAAAGTGCTGCTCGCTCTGCCATGGAGCTATTTATTCTCCAGGGAGTTAAGTCAACCTTTGTTGTGACAAAAGCTCACTTCCACCAGGAGAAATAAGAGGGTGGAATTTTCAGACCTTGTCTCAGGATCAATGCCTTTTCCTGCGCTATTTCCAAGGCTTAAGATAATAATTATGTAAAGAGTCATCAGGCTATATTAAAAAGCCATTTTTGTGTTGGAGGAATTGGAGGATCTGGGTTCAAATCCAGTTAAGATCCATACGAATGGGGCAAAATCACAACTTTTCTGGGCTTCACTGTATTCCTTTTTTAAAGGAAGGGGTTGTACTAGATCTCTGAAGTCTCCCTCAGTCCTAAATCTGTTTTCCCATCATTTTGTTGGGCCTTCTCTCAATGACAAAAGGGCAAACTGGTTTTTTTTTTTTTCACAATAATGGATGGAGCACTGAATTTGAAGCCAGGTGAATATGAATTTGACGCCTGCCCATCACTGCTCTCTTGGACTCTAACTCTGATCCCGCCCCATCTGCTGTGCTTTGTTTTTTGTTTTGTAAGTGAGCAGGGTGGAAGGCAGCTCCTCTTGACACCTTAATTGCATTTCTGACCTCAAACCCCAAAGAGGCAGCTGAGGGAGCTGAGGCTAGACAGGGAGGACACAAGGCAGAGAAGGGCTGTCAAGCCGGATTAACAGGCCCAAAGCCCCAGCTGGGGAACCCCTGCCCCGCCCCTACCTTGGAGAACAAGCCGAAGCAGCCGATGCAGCTGATGATACAGTACACGATCGGGAGCCGGGGGCCAGGGCCAGCGGGCTGCAGATAAAGACACGGAGGCGCTTTCTCAGCTTGGCAACTTTTCCTAGGATCTTCCCTAACTGAGGGTAATGGAGTCAGGGGTCTTGGCTCATAAAACAGACCAAAAGGAAAAGGGGCTGCCCGTGGAAGGCTCAAGGATAACAGTCACTATTTGGTAACTGACTTATTCATGGACATAAGACAGGGAAGCAGTAAAGGTTATTTACTGATGGGGAAACAGGAAAGGAGGAAAGGACTGGATTGGTAAATAGGGGAAAGAACCCAAAGGTAATTCCTAAAACCTAAACCAGGAACTGAACCTGGAATGATACAGATGATGCAATGAGAAGGATAAAACCAAAACAGTGAGGGTATCCAGTAAGAAGGATGACCCCCTAAGGGGATCTGCAACCCCCACTCCAGCAAGGAATGTGGTATAAGATAAGGGAGAAGGCCCTAAATTCCTCTGCGGACCTCAGTGGGGTGTGCCATGGGTGGGGTGGACCGGGTTCCTTCCATAGTCTAGACAAGGGAACTTGTGAGGGGTCCCCAGATAAAGGAAATAGAAAATCTGGGGAGCAGAAGGGTGAGCAGTACCAAGAGTCGCCTGCAGTAGCCAATCTTCCTGGTCCCATCCACGTTGGTTAGAACGAAAGAAAACGTCTCCCTAAAATTGAGAAAGGAAGGGAGAGAGAGTGACATTTTCAGACTAGACTCTGAACAGGAGAATAGCTAATGGTCAGATCACTAGCGTCCCTGCCTACCTAGCTTTCAAAGCTCACCCCCAGTGCCTGTTACTGAAGCAGATTCTGGGGTTGTTGCTAACAGGCGGCAAACTCCGAGATGAGATAAGGGGATGATTACAGCTTGGGGAGTAGCTTATGGAAGGGGATGGGATACCCTCTCTACAAGGAGGGGCAGCTGACTGGTTTAGCTTTTTAGAATTTCATGCTCATATCCTCCCCCAAAGGAGAGAGACTACAGTCTGCCAACTAGTTTAACAGTCCAACGAGTTTAACTTTGCTGGAAAATTTCTGAAATGTTACTCGAGATATGATTAGTGAACAGCTAGAAAAGCAAACAGTCATCATAAAGAACAAACAGGACTTCATTAAGAACGGGTTATGCTATATGAAAAGTTTACTTCCTTTATTAAAAATGTTACTAGACTGGTGCATCAGGAGTAATGTTAGGGGATAATTTATCTAGATTTTAAGAAAGCATTTGACAAAATCTCTCATGCTGCAGAGATACGGGATAGATAGATGGCAGTATATTTAGGTAGAAGCAGAGCTGGTTGAACAGCCAGGCCCCCAAAGTAATCATTAATGGATCCGTGTCAGCTTGAAAAGATTTAGGCTGGTCTCTGTGTGTTTTTATCAGTGACTCAGCAAAAAAGCTTATCAACTTTTAAGATAACAAAACTATTAGGGATAGCTAATTCCCGGGATTAAAAGAATTGTGATCACCAAAAAAGCTAGATAGGTTAGAATTTGGGGCTAAATCTAAAAAGATGAAATTTAATGTAGATAAACATGTGGGTCTGAAAATCTTTACAAGGAAAAAAAATCAGGGAGGCACGGTTCATCTGAACAAGAACAATGTGTTTTCATAAATTACAAAATTTAAAATATGTCAACAATTAGACATGGCAGATAAAACAGCTGTGATCCTGGGCCCCGTTAAGAGAGGTTTAGTGTCCAGGTAAATCCCAATCTTAAAACTGAAAGAGATTCCACATCTGACATTTTATTTTCAATTCTGAGTGCCACATTTTGGAGTGGACATTGATAAATGGAGAGCATCCAAAGGAAACCAACCAGGATCAATAAGGACCTTGAGATTATATAATAGGAGACATTTGCCATGTTTAATGTGGAGAAGGAAGCCTGGGAAAAAACATAGTACCTGTCTTCACCTATAAATGTTTGTCATGGAAAAGGGTTCTGCATTATCTCCTGAGGGCAGAACTAAAAAACAAAGAAACGGAGAGATAAATTTCAGCTTCATGTAAGGGGGAAATGTTGGGCTATGTCAAGAAGTAATTAGTGGCTTCACAGCAAGCTTCTAGCAGAGGCTATTAAATGCTTCCTATGTGATAGAGAGGTTCTTATTCAGTTATCTACCTCAGTCTCTATAGCGTGAGAGACTTGGTCAAATACTTTTTAAAAATCTCTGTAAAGTGCACTATAACATTCCCTCTGATGTACCAGTCCAGCAACCCTTTCAATAAAAACGAACTCCATTCGTCATGACCTGTTCTTAATGAAGCTATCTTGGCCCTTTGTTATTACTGTTTCCTTTTCTAGATGTTCACTAACGATCCCTCTAATAACATGTTCTAGAATTTTGCCAGAAAACAAAGTCAAACTTGTTGGACTATAATTGGCAGGCGCTGGTTGCTTCCCTTTGGGGTAGCTTGGGAACTTAGCTTCATTGGACATGGGACTCTAACTAAATGACAGGTAAAATTCCTCCTAAATCTGAGATTCTATGACATGAATAGTAGTATCCTGTAATAGAGAATATGTGTATAAACTCAGGGCAAAGTGTTCCAAAAAGAAGATAAAAATGGTATATATCATATCATACACACATATATGTCAAAGATATATAGATATATGTACATGTATATGTGTAAGACAGAGACAGAGAGAAAGAGATAGAGACAGAAAAACGGAAGGAGAGATGTGAGAGAAAGAGATGGAGGGAAGGAGGTGGGGAGGGAGAAACAAAGAAACAGACAGGGATTGAGAGACAGAGACAGAGAGGAGTAAAGACAATATAGAAAAACAATTAGCAAAACAGTAAAAGATATAGAAAGATAAGAGAGAGGGAAACACACACAGAAGGGAGAAAGAGATGGGGTGGAGGGGGAGAGGGAAAAAGAAAGAGACAGAAACAGAGAGAAAGAGATAGATACAGAAAAACAGAAGGAGAGATGTGAGAGAAAGAGATGGAGGGAAGGAGGTGGGGAGGGAGAAACAAAGAAACAGAGAGACAGATAAAGGCAGAGACAGTTAAATAGGAGGATGTGAGAGAAAGACAGAGAGAGGGGGGAAGGAGGAGGAGAGAGAGAAGGAGAAAGGGAGGTGGGGAGGGAGAAAGAAACAGACAGGGATTGAGAGACAGAGACAGAGAGGAGTAGAGACAATATAGAAAAACAATTAGCAAAACAGTAAAAGATATAGAAAGATAAGAGAGGGAAACACACACAGAAGGGAGAAAGAGAAAGAGAGATGGGGTGGAGGGGAGGAAGGGAGAAAGAAAGAGACAGAGACAGGATTGAGAGACAGAGAGGAGTAGAGACAATATAGAAAAACAATTAGCAAAACAGTAAAAGATAGAGAAAGATAAGAGAGAAGGAAACACACACACAGAAGGGAGAAAGAGAAAGAGAGGAGGGTGGGGGTGGGGAACGGAGAAATAAAAAGACAGAGAGGAGTAGAGACAATATAGAAAAACAATGAGCCAAACAGTAAAAGAGATATAGAAAGATAAGAGAGAGGGAAAAACAGAGAGGGAATGAGAGGCAGTATGGTATAGTGGTTAGAAAGTGGACCTCAAAATCAGGAAGATCTGGTTCCAAGTATTGCCTCTGATGCACAGTGACTATGGAACCCTCTTAGTGCCCCCAGGCTACTCTCTAAAATGATGGGTACTGAGAAGGTGTCCATCTGTGTTTTAGGAGGATGTTTCTCACAAAATCTCCCTAAATCAATGAAACCACAGATCTGGTTTAAAACAAACAAATAAATAAATTAATGAATGAATGAATAAACAAATGAACAAATAAATATGTATGTATAAATACATATGCATAAACATATGAATAACTGTATATGTGTAGACATACATATATGCTTACAAATATATGAGTATAGTGTATATTTATGTATACATGTATATATTTGTCATCTATCTATCCAAATACAGGGTGTCTCAAAGTTTTAGTGCCATATTAAGCTCTAACAATCAAAATTCTGTATGTCTGTTAATAAATATAAAATAGATCCACAAGAAGCCTCCCCAAAGGAGGAGAGAGAGCTGCTTCTTACAAATTACCAGAGTCCCTGGGACTCTGGGACCCTTTCTCCAGCTCCTACTTCTCCCTTGCCTCAAGGCAGGGCCATACCTGGGGTAATGCGTGAGGGGTGCCCACTCGTTGCCATCAGGGAAACAGAACAAAGGAATGGCCCCGTGCAATCGTTCCTCTTCCTCTTGCTGGCCCCGGAGCAGATTCTCTCGCTGTAAGGGAAAAGTGGTCAAAAGTGTATGACCAGGAAGGCTAGCTTCTGGGGTCTCGGGGATCTTGCTGATCCTTCTCTGCTCACAGAATAAACACCTGGACTAAGGCCTGGGGAAGGATTCTTCCAGACTGAGACTTCCCAGTCTGGCCCAGTCTTCACTGGGGGGACCGAAGTTTCACTTCCATTTTGCTGATGTCCCTCTTCTCCATACAAGACAAAAGCCAGGGCCAGCCCGAGGGTCAGAAATATCTGTATCATGTGGGAGTCTGGGGGTAATAGCTACAAACCCAGATGGGATCCTTTTACAGCCCCCTTTTACAAATGAGGAACCTGCAAGGAGATAAAGTGACTTAACACACAGGAGTGGGATCTGAATCCTGTCCCTCTGACTCTACAGTTAAGGCTCTTTCTGCTGAATCTTGTATTCCCCCACGCACAGAGAAAACACCCCTAAGGTGGCCATTTTTCTCAGGAGAGTCCCGGAGCACGGCGTTCCCCTGTGTTGGTGTTCTTAACCCCAACATACACATACATACATAATCTCTGTCTTGCTCTCTGTCAGTGTCTTACCTTTCCCCTCCACACCACTGACAACCACAGCAAAGAGCAGGACAAGAAGGGTTAGCAGGGTTAACAGGAAAGGCAATTCTAGTGAGCAGACACAGGAAACAGACCTGCACTGTAAAGCATCAGCTCCCACTGGCCACAGGCAAAAAAGGTGGCTAAATTAGGAGATTATCTGAAGACTATTCTGTGGGGTCTGGGGAACACTCAGGGTATCACGGGAAGAGAGGAGGGGGCATGGGACCTAGGATGTCTGCTAGGGAAGGCCCAAGGCACTTCCTGGGGGACTCAGCTCAGTCAGCGAAGGGAAGTTCCTGCACATGGGCTGCTGATGGTGGCAGAAATTAGGCTTCGGTTTAGGAAGAATTATCAAGGGGACAAGGTCAATAAGGAAAGGCAAAAGAATAACCCCACTCTTCCTCCCATTCCCTAAGAAACCCTGTATAATAAATCAAGATGCTCCTTACCTTTGGGAACTGGTAGGTTATTGTAGGTTCGTAATCATCCCCTGAATGGGTTCTTTTTAGAGAAACCACAAAGAGATATTCAAAAAAGTGTGGTCCTCCTGTGTAGCTGGACAGGGAAGGCTCTCTGATATTCTCTAATGTTTCCTTCCTGCTTTCTCCTCGGGCTTCCTCAGCAGGAACTGAAACAGAGATACCAGAGCTCACTCACAGAGTTCCAGAGGCCTACTGAGTGGGGGCCCTAAGCAACCAGGAGACCCCATCTGTACTCTCCCCCCAAACCTAAGAAAATTGTCCATAAAGCAGGACTCAGGAACAGGAGCCATCAGCCAGCTTAGGAGGGCCGGGGTAGGGAATTGAAAAGAGAAAATTAGCCACAGGAATAGAGAAAGCCCAGAGGTTCCTCTGGACCACTCCATCCCCCTGATCTTCAGATCTGAAGCAGCCCCAAGAAGCCCAATAAAACCAAGACCAGCCAAGCCCCACTTCAATATCTGTCTAGATTCTAATTCTATCTGAGCTTTTTGAGAAGGGGTTTCAGGGTTTCTAGATGTAGGTCCCTAACAAGGACCTCAGAGATGTCTTAGTCCATCTCCCTCCTTAAAGACACCGAGGCTCACTGAGGAGAATTACATAGGAGGGAGCCCAAAATTACATAGCTAGGAAGCATCAGAAATGAAAGTCAAACTCAGAGCCCTTGAATCCCAAATTCAATATTCTTTCTACTCCCTTCATGTGACTGAGACTCAGAGGGGAGGAAGTGACTTCCTGAAAGTCACATAACCAGCTAATAGCAACAGGCCGGGGTGGGGAGAGGGGAGCTCACTCATGCAGATGAGGAGGAAAATACAGGGGGAGAAGCCAGACAAAAACAGAGAAATCGGTCAAATGAAGAAAGGGAGATGGATGCTATCATCCTGAAAACAGAGACAGACCTGTCCATCTTGATCTCCGGGGCATCCAAGGACCCAGGAGTCTGAATACTTTGCCAACCCTCGGTCTATCCATCTTCCCAGAGCCTGAGACATCAGCAGCAAGGTCCTACATTCCACCAAGGCAGGACACAAACATCCACACCTCTGTGAGAGGTTTACGTCTCTCTCTGAAGTCCTACACACCATGGCCCCGGCAAGGGAGATCCATTTCCCTCCCTGCCTACCCACGAGCTGTGTGAGAAGGATGTGGCAGGACCAGGAAGGCGGCAGCAGCCCAGTCCTGACAAAGAGAGCATCCTGGCAGAGCAGTTCAAACACCAGCTCCTCCCAAGAGCCTCCGGGTGTGGTGAGAGAAAAGGTTATGAGCAAACACCTCCAAGACCCAGCTGCTCCCAGGCCCAGTACCTCATGCAGTTTGCAGATTGTGCAATGGGGTTATTTGCTGATGAATGACTGAGAAATACTGATAGCCATCTAATTTCATGTAGGAGAACCTGATCAGCTCGGGGAGAGTCATCTCAAGTTTGGGCATCTTCATTCTTGGCCTTTCACTTATTCAACTCAACAACAGTAAAACAAACAAACAAAAAACAAAAAACCCTAAAAGTTCATTGGATTTGGGTTTTCCGGGATTTCAAGTTTGAACCAAGGGCTCAGGCACTGGGTGTTTACTCCAAATGGCAGTTGCCAAACTTCCTAATAGAACAATTATAGCTCAATAATTATCTAAATCAATTAATGATTATGACCAGGAACAGAAGCTTTGGCAATTACCGAGAGCTTTAAGTGTTCATCTTTTGATAATGAAACACAGATCAGAGTCCAACTCTGGGCCCTGTTCCCGCTGATCCTCAGCTGTTCCAACAAGGAAATGACATCAGGAGCCCCTGCCACGCTGGCCAGAGAAGTAGCCAATTATTTACAGTCCTCTCATTCCCACCCTACTACTTCCTATATTGGCATATGGGGATTACCAGCCAAAATAGTGGGACTTGTTCCAAGGCTTCATTGAACTATCTAGCAATTCAATTTAGGAAGCCACAGATTCACTCAACCAGTAAACATTTATGGATGGGTGGGTGCTGTGATGGCACTGGGGTGCCAAGATTTGGCTACATGACCCTATCAAAGGAGAATACGCATCCACAGCTCCAGTAGGATTCTCTCAGTGGGAGCTTCTGATGCTCTTCTGGGGGCTCTGATGAAAAGACAGACCAAAATTTCCTGTTCAAGCCAGGGCTGGCAGCAGCCCCATGGCTGAGTCCCAAGGGTGATCCCTGCCTGGCTTCTTCAGCTCTTCATGAAGAACTGAACAGCTGCTGTGCCCTGAGACTCAGTCAACAAGAGTCACTCAGAAAAACTGGCTTTTTCTCCTTCTCAATAAAATGACTTGTCAAACAGGCAATCACAACATCACGAGATTATGTGAAAACCAAGCTGATGTCGAGAGGAATGTTCAGACATAAAATGACTCAGATGTAAGGGAATCACAAATTTAGAATCACAGAAAGTCTGAGTTGGGAGGACCTCTACTTGGATAGGAATTCCCTCTATAATATACTAAAAATGGGCCACGTAGCAGTGAAAGGAGATCTTGGGACAGAAAAAGACCAGGGGAATACAGATAAATGTTTAACAACTGACCTATAGATAGATAGATAGATAGATATAGATATCGATATATATAAATATATATCGATATCTATATCTATATCTATATCTATATCTATATATATATATATATATTTCTAGTTTAATCTGTATTATTCTCTCTAAACAATCAATAGAATAACAAATTAAGATCTACTTGGTAGTGTTTGTCAATGCTCTCATTGAAAATTTAACCCTAGACTCTAGGGAATCAGATCTGATTTGACTTTTGGATAGCTCTAATTATTTGGGAATGTTTCTTCAGGAGTCTGTTTCTCTGCAACTTCTTTTAATCCTCCCTTCTACAGCCAATCAGGACAAGGGAGAATTATATATCCAGTTGTGATGATGGCAGCAATGGAAGGGGAAGATGTATTTTGGGATTGGGTTCTGCAACTATCTAACAGAAGGAACCAAACTGCTCTGAAATCAAGAGGGTGAGGAGTTGGGGCTCAATGAAGGGCGCTTAGAAAATAGTGGAAAGAAAAAGGTTCAAGACTAGTAGCAAAGTCAAGCACTAAGAACTGAAATTTTCCAGGAAATGGAGTCATGAAGATAAGATAATATTCAAGCTGGGAAGGACTTTGGACATAATCTAGTACAGCATTTCTTAACTATTTTTATGTTTTAGTCCCCTTAGACAATCTAGTGAAGTTTAAGGAACCTTTTTTTTTTTTAATAGCTTTTTATTTACAAGATATATGCATGGGTAATTTTACAGGCACTGACAATTGCCAAGCCTTTTGTAAGGAACCTTTTTCAGAAAAAAAAAAAAAAAGTTTTCAAATGCATAAATATAAAATAGGAATATAAAGAAAACTAATTACATAAGAATATATTTTTAAGTTGATGGGGTGGGGCAGCTTAGTGGTGAAGCCCTGAAGCCAGGAGGACCCGAGTTCAAATCTGGTCTCAGACACTTAACACTTCCTAACTGTGAGACCCTGGGCAAGTCACTTAATCCCAATTGCCTCAGCAAAAAAAGAAAAAAAAAAAAAGTTGATGGGGGACACCTAGGTGGTTTAGTAGATGGAGCACCAGCTTTGAAGTCAAGAGGAACTGAGTTAAAAATCTGAGGTCAGATTCTTGAACCTGACAAGTCACTTAACCTATATTATCTTTAAAAAAAAAAAAAAAAAAAAAAAAAAAAAAGTTGATGGATGCAAAGTTGCAAATGGTTAATTGAATCTAACCTCCTCATTTTATAAAAGAGAAATTGCCTAACTTGCCTAAAGTTACATAGCTAGTATGTGACAAGGATTTGAACCCAGCTTGTCTCCCAACTCTTGTGCTTTTATAGTAAATCCCTCTCACGTGTACTAATATGATGCACAAAGCCTGGTTGAGAAAACTACCTGAAATCAGGGTCAGAGACACAACTCAGAGGGAAGGTTTTTGCTTTTGCTTGCCAGGCTCACTCACAACTATAGCTGGCACTCAACCTTCTGCCCTCCAGGAAGACAGCAGAAAAAATGGACAGGGAAAAGGAGGACTGAGCCTCTCTCCCAGGGATCAAGTTCTCTGGGAGGTTCCCCAATTTGGAGGATGGCCCAAATTCTAGGCAAAAACAACCCGTGCTAATGCTGGTAATTAGAGGGATGGTTAACGACCATGACAGCTAGAATATCCACCACACCTTTCTCCCAAAGGTTTCATGAATAATATCTCATTTCAAAACCACTTCCTCATCTGAGAAATTTCATCTCCTGATTACAAATGGGGTAGTTAGGTAGTACAATGGATAGAATTTCAAGGCTGCAGTCAGGAAGCCTCATCTTCATGAGTTCAAATCCAGCCTCAGAAACTTATTAGCTGTGTGACCCTAGACAAGTCACTTAATTGTGTGCCTCAGTTTCCTCATCTGCAAAGTGAGCTGAAGAAAGGAATGGCAGATTACTCTGATATCTTTGCCAAGAAAACCCCAAATGAGGTCATAAAAAGGAGACACCATTGAAACAATCAAATACTACAAATAGGGAAACTGAGGGGAAAACAAGTGAAAAAATAAGAATGAGAAATCTTGAAGGAATCTTGAGAGGCCATCCAAGTCTTTGAATTGAAATACAATTTAGCACTTACTAGCCTAGTGACCTCCAAAAAGAAAAACAAAAAACACTCAAAAAACAAAGAAATACAATTTAACTGTCCTGAACATGTCAGAATAACTCCTGTTTGTAAAAATTTTCAAATCACTTCAGATAATATTCTTCAGTGTTCAACAACCTTCAGGAAATCCTTCTCATTCACAAATACCTTATGATGCATTTCTAATCCATTTCCTCTTGTTTTATTCTCATCAGAGTCATAAGGGCAGAACATCTTATGGCAAAAGTATCAGGAGCTGGGGGTAGGGGTAAGGGCTGGCTCTAGTTATTATACATCAGGCCCAGAAGGGAATGCTCTTTCTTTCCTTTTTATTTTAGAGGAGACCAAAGGAATAATGTAGAATAGTTGCTGAGCTGGACATCTGAAATAAAATGGGAGCTGGAGATCAATGGTATAGGGAAACAGAAATTCCAAGAAGCATTCAGGTTATATACTAGATAGAGTCTGGAACTGAAGCAGGTTGTGGTCCCTTTAAGGAATTTCTTTTGGCTGTGATCCCTTTCAGATTTTTCCTGGGCATATCTCCTTAGATAAGTTATCTTTCCTGGATGCCAGGGCCTTTGATTCAATTAGAAATCCTGGTCAAAAAGCATCCCTTTGAAATGTGGTTAATTCCATTAGGAGATCAGGGCTGTCCCAGCCCCCACTGGGTCTGACCTACTTGGGCTGCCCCAGCCCTCCCCAAGACACCCAATATAACAGCTTCCTTCAACGAAGCAGATGGACCTAGATAGCTCACTCAGCTGTCAGGACCCTTCTGTCCACTGAGAGCTGCATTCTCGGTGCAAAATTCTATTTTCCATTGATCTGCCACTATAGAAGTCAGTCTCTGGGTAAACTGATTTCTATCCAACAATAAACTTTCATTTTGCAACTAATAATTTGGGAATGAGTGAATTATTTCACTCCTAAAACCTGCAGCCGATTTAAAGGGGATTCTTAACAGCTCTCTTATAGCCATTAACCTCTAGACCACTCAAACCACATCAAGAAGACTTGAATTCATACCCAGCCTCTGATACTTCCTAGCTATATGACTCTGGTCATTTAACTTGTTTGCCTCAGTTTCCTCATCTGTAAAATTGGATAGGCAGTTAGGTGACTCAGTACTTAGAGTACTACGCCTGGAATCAAGACTCATCTCTCAGAGTTTAAATCTGGCCTCAGGCACTTACCAGCTGTGTGATTCTGGGCAAGTCACTTAACTCTTTTTGCCTCAGTTTCCTCATTTAGAAAATGAATTGGAGAAGGAAATGGCAAATCATTCTAGTAGTTTTGCCAAGAAAACCCCAATGAGATCAGGAAGACTTGGACAGAATTGAAATGACTGAACAATAACAAACTACCAGGGTTGTTGTGAGGATCAAATAATGCAAATAATTGTAAAGTCCTCAATATAGAGCCTGGCACATAGTAATGAATATATACATGTTAGCTATCATCATCATCACCTTTAGTACCATTCCTGGCACACAGTAGGTATTTAATAAATGCTTTTTCCATCCCTTCTTGAATATAGTGGTGATGCTTTGAACCTTCAGCACCTAGCGGAGTATCTGGCAAATCACTTCATCCCACTTAATCAACTCTAGGTTGAAATGGACTGGATGAAGATCTTCTTCCCAAAGAACCCTTTGCTGAGGAGCCAGGCAACAAGACGAGCCATTTTACCAACAAACAGCTAAGGCTACAATGGCTGTATGCTTTCCCATCGCTCAAAGAGCTCTGCCCAGTGACCTCACTGAAAAGGGAGCATCAGGGGAAAAAAAAAAAAAAATTGATCTGAAATCAGAAGACCTTAATTCAAATACGAATTCTGCCACTTCCCAACTGGATTCATTTAACTTGAACAATTCAGTTTCCTCATCTGTAAAATCAGACGGTTGGATTGGAGGGTCACTACAATTGTTTCCAGCATTAAAGTGGATGATCGGGTGACTATTAGAAATATAATAGCTCAAGCCTTTCTCCTCCTTTCTATTCAGCTGCTCTACCAGGTGGAGAGGATATCTCGGGGTGCCCCTCCCCCTGAAATAAAAAACCACTCTCCTTTCTCCCCTTCTCCACCTAACTGAACTAAACCCAAGAGGCACAAAGGAGGGAGCTTAAGTCCAGGAGTCCCCTAAGGAGAAGAGAAGGAGGGAAAGAGTGGGAAGGCACAGGCACACCCTCTTGCCTGGGCAGGACGCCAAACCCCAATACAGGTAAGACTGGCTGCTCTGCCATTTCCAATATTTCAGTGTTCCCTCTCTCTGCTACCAGGAACAGCTGCTGAGGACAAGAAACAGCTTAGTTCTCCAGAACAAACCCCTAGACTTCCTCACAACCACCATGGGGGAGAGAGGGCATTGTGAACAACGACTGCTCTTGTAAACCTGGCAATCAGGTTCGGGAAACCGGGGGCTCATTTACACAGATTCCCATAAAATTGGGAAAGATCAGTAAGGGTCCTGACTCAGACCTGTCTAGAACACCCCCAGACAAGCTACTCCCTTTCCTTTCTTTAAAAGGGGTTTTATGATCCAGTAAAAGAACAATCATGGAATCCCCTACTCCCCCCCCCCCATCTGCCTCGGAGACCACAAAACATGGGGAATGGCCAAACCATTGGGGCAGGAAGACGAGTATGGGGGGCAGAAGTGGGGGGAAAGGAGAATCATGAACAAAATGAGCGCAATATTGAAACAGAGATGAGTAGGAACGGACACCAGCCTTCCTCCTTTTGAAGGGGTGCCGTGGGAGGATGGGAAATTAAGTTGAGAAGGTGCTGATTCATTTAGACTCTTTGACTTGTCATAACTAGAGAAGGAAAGCAAGGCTGTTTTTCTGCCCCGGAGATAACCAAGAGTATCCTGCGGAGCTATCTCCCTGTTACCACGGCCAAACTGCAGGATGCCGGGCACTTCCTATGCCGGAGTGCCAGGCTGCTGGGCATTACACTCGGGTCACGGATACACTCCCCCCTTTCATGTCATCCAAATGGCTCCTGCTGGGGAAGGGAGGGTGCTACCGGCAGGCTCATTAAGTACGCTGGATCTGGACTCGAGACCTCCAGCCCCCCAGTCCCGGGGAGGAAGGGGCCCCAGTGCCTGGTCCTGGGTCCCAAACGCAGTCAGGGGCCGTGCAGGACTCTCAGCCGAGCTGGGAAAGGTACGGCGGATCTGGACTCCCGGGACCGGGAGATCCAGGACTAGGCTCGGGCCGGGCTCGAGACCAAAGACATCTCCCGCGGGCACGCAGTGCTACTATGTATTGTCAGTGGTTGCACCACCAGCTTCCTGCCCGGAGGCACACGTGGCCCTGGGCCCCACGACAGCTTCCTTAGCAAACGGTGGGTTTCGCCACCAGCTCCTCCCGGATCTGAGCCTGGGTGGGACCCCACCCCCCACCCCCCACCCCCCGCCAACCACCCCGAGGACCGAGGTTCGCTGGCCCCGCCTTCCTCTTGTTCTACCAGATCCCCCCCTCCTTTTTTCCACCCCTCCCCGCTAGTCCCTTGACCCCAAACTTGCAAGCCCCCATTGCCGTCACTCCACGGACCCCCCAGCCCGCTTAGCTGCTGGTCCTGGGTGCCCTGACCCCGCTTCGGGTGCCCCGAAGACCTTTCTCGCTGACCTCCCCGCGAGCTCCCCCTCATCCCCGCCCTGCCCCGGTGCCCCGCACTGACCCCAGCTGCGGCGCTTCAGTCTCAGGCTGGCTCGGAGGCGGCGGCTGAGCCCGTCCATGGCCCCGCGGGCTGGGGACTCCGCGGGCTGCGGGTTCCCACCTTCCCCGCCCCCCTACTCCACTCCACCCCCACCCCCCACTGCAGCCACGGCACTTTCACTTTCACGGAGGGAAGGAGAGAGGAGGGCGGGCCCGGGGCGGGGCGGCTCACCTTCCGGGCCCCGGAGCCGCCCTCTCCTCACCTGCCCGAGGGGAGCTCCGACTTCGGGGCTGCAGCCCGGGCGGCTGACTGCGCGTCCGCGCCCGGCTCTCCGGGAACGGGGCGGTGCTGAATCCCGGGGGCTGGGCTCTCCCGACCCTCCGAAGGAGAGTTGGACCGTCGGGTCTCCTCCTCTCCCCGCCCCCTCAAAGGAGAGGTGGAGCGGAGATCGAGATAGTGAGGGCTCTAATCGCCCCGCCTGGGTCAGGCTGGGGCTGGAAAACCGAGCTCAGCTCCCGGAGCTGGGGGAACATTGACGATCTGCAAACCTTCCAGTGGAGAATGACCAGTGGTTGGGAGGGCTGGATACACTCCATACAAGGATAGTCCAGAGGAACTGAGTCTGTGCGGACTAGAAAAGGCTGAGGGGAGGGAATAGAGAGGGGAGGGGGACAAGAGCACATGACAGGGTCATCAAATCCAAGAGAGTCTGCGATTAGAGGAATTCTGCTTTGCACTAAAGGCTCAAACCAAGACCCATGGGGCCACTAGATAGGAACACTTCCTGGGAATTAGAGCTGTCCAGAAGTGAGATACCTGTCCCTAGAGGTAGTAATTTTTCCTGCACTGGAGATGTTCAGAGAATCACAGATTCGGGCCGGGGGGGGGGGGGGGGGGGGGCGGGGGTTGGGGGAAGGGACTTTAGAAACTGTCTAATCAAATCTTTGACTTAATAGATGAAGAAATGCCCCCCCCCCCAAAAAAAAAAAAGTTCAGTGGCGATTTGCACCAGGTCACACAGATATAACAAAGGCAGGATTTTAACTGAGTCAAATGTTGCAGTGGACAGAGCACCGACCCTGGAGTCATGAGATCCTGAGTTCAAAAGAGAGCTCAGGACATTACTGGACAAGTCACAACCCTGATTGCTTCCAAAGAATTAAAAATAAACAACAAATCGAGATCCTTTGATTCTCAGAACACTGCGCCACCGCCAGGAAAGAAAGGCTGGATGAAGACTTGTAGGGGTTCTTAGAATGACTTTCTAAGTATTGGTTGGAATACTTTTGGGGTCCCTTCTCATTCTACAATTCTTTCAGGAGGAAAAATATCCTCTCCCACAGATCCAGAGATTTGCCATGATATTCCATAGATCAGAACCAAACGATCATGCCCTTCTTTTCTCAATACTTCTTAGCTCCCAATTCTTACTGTTTTTTGTTTTTTGGACTGCTGGAATGAGGTCATGTGATAGAGTAAAAAGAGCTCTCAATAGGAGGACTTGAGTTCCCTTCTCTGAAGTTTACTACCTTTGTGGTCTTGGGCAAGTGATCTCCCCAGTCGCAGGGACCTCATCTGCAAATAAAGAAATCAGATTAGATGACTTCTGAAACTCCTCTTCAATTCTGAATTTATTATCCTAACCCATCTCCACCAATGTCCCTAGCCTATGCTGTATTTTCAGCCGTCCTGCTCCCCACAAAGCCTTGATCTTCCTCTTCCTTGGTTCCCTGTTCTCTCTTTTTCATCTCCATCCTTGGGCTCCTTTCCCTCATCTCCAAATCTGCTCAGACCCTTAAACCTCAGTTAGAGATGAACCTCAAAATTTGCAGAATTCTACCCTTTTGAAAAATCCAACCTTCTATCCCCTAGAATGGCTCACCTCAATCTCCAAGGCTTTCTGTTGATAGATCTTCTGTCATGATTCTGTCCCCAAAACTGCTGGTAACTGAAGGTTATAACACCCTATCTCATTTTTGTTAAGGAAATTTGATGAGACTCCATAGAAATAGAGTTAAAATGCAAACCCTCTCTACCTTACCTTGAAACCTCTTCCAAGCAACATTTTGAGTACAGATGATCCAACTTTGGGTGGGGAGATGGGAGGTTGGAGGTAGAGATTCCAACCCTAGCATTAAATAGTCTAGTCTCAGTTCAAAAGAGTCTGACAGCATTTTAAGTTTGTAATATGCAATTTAGGCTTAATTATATACTGGCTTGTATTGTTTTCTGGTCCATGCATGTATGTCTCCCTCCAAAATCCACCCACCTTCAACTAACTCATAAGTTTCTTAAAGGAAGGGATTTTACCATATAATTTTTATGCCTCCCCCCACATAGATTTCAGGGCACATACTAGAGACTCAATGAAAGATGGATTACTTGATTATTACTTATCTATTACATTAGACCAGATGAGATATGGTGAAATATGGCTGTGTCAGTAGATAGAACGGAATAAATGAATGCAATTTTGTAGAGGTAAAATTGACAAGGCTTGCCACTAATTGGGTGCAGGACAGGGATGAGGGAAAGCAAGCAGGTAAATGTGAGGGGTCTAAACTTTGCCCAAATTTTCCACCTTCATTCCACATCTTTCTCTTCTTTTGAATCACAACTCAAATTCCTTTCTCCAGTCACTCTTCTTCAGTAATCAGTCTATCTTTATGTTTTAATATGTCAAGGATACATAAGTTCATTGGTAAAAAGTATTCTTTCTACCTACACAAAAAACAATCCTTCCATCACTTCATCAATCAACTCAAATCATTCACTCAAGTTACCAATGGTAGCTTAACTAGCAAATCCGCTGGCTGTTTCTCAATTCTTATCCTTCTTGAACTCTTTGCAGCATTTGGTACCAGTGCCCACCCTCTTCTGGCTACTCTTTTGGTTTTCATGATCTACTTCTTTCTTGGATCTTTTCCTATCTGATTACTCTTCATTGTGCTACTAGAACATAATCAGTATTCTGGGCTTTTTCTCTATATACTCTCTGAGTAATCTCACCAGTGACCACAATTTCAATTATCATCACTACAGAGATTGCTTCTAGACCCCTATACATACATACATACATACATATGTATTTATTTCCAGATCTGCTCTCTCTCTCTCGACTCCAATCCCATATGAACAATTAAATTGGATGTCCCATAGACATCTCAGACTCAACTCGAGCCAGAATTCATAATCTTTCTTGTCCAAACCAATCTTTCTCTCATCTGTTGAGGATACTACTATTTTTCCAGCCACCAGGAAGCATAACTCAAAAGTAATCCTCACCTGTTTGTTCCCTCTTGCCCACTTCTCACACCCACTTGGTGATAAGCCTTGACAATTCTAACATTCATCCATCTGTTCCCTTCTATCTATTCACAGAGCCATCTCATCCCATCTCATCCCATCTCATCCGGTCTAGTACAATAGCTTCCTGATTGGTCTATCTATTGTAAGTCTACCAAGCTTCTTCCACAGCTGTTCAAATAATTTTTCTGTAGGTACTGTTCTGACCATATCACTCCTATGCTTAATAGATTCTATTGATTCTCTACTGCCTGTAGGATCAATCAATAATTTCCCCTGTGTGGAATTTTAAATATTTTCTTTACTTGGTTCTAACCTACATATATAAATTATTATATAAAATATATATTATTCCCCTCTCACATTGTAGAGTCCATCCAAACTGGCTTTCCTGCTTTCTTACACATGACTTTTCATCTTTCATTTCTTTCTATCTGCTGAAACTGTATTCAAAATGTATTTGTTCCTCATCTTCATCACTTAGATCAAGGTCCCCTCCTCTATGAAGTCTCTCCTGATCCTCTTCCTCCCTTCTGTTCTGCTAATACTTCACCCTCAACATTACTGTGCCTTTATTTTGAACATATTTTGTGTCTTCTTCCAGGAACACCTATAGCCTCCCCCCTTGGGGGGGAGGGGGGCTCACTGAGAACAGGAATGATTTTTGTTTTCTTCTTTGTGTCCTGATGCCTGATATACAGTGAGTCCTTAATAAATAAATGTCTATGGATTTGGTTGATTTAATAGATGGTCTTTGAGAATTTCTGTAATCAAAAATTTCATCAACCTGTGAGAAGCCTCTAAACTAAATGGTCCCTGGGAAAACAGCCAAGCATGTACCCGAAACATTTCCAGTTTACAAGCTACCAAGTTAAATATTCTCCTGGCACAGTTTTCAAGAACTCAAAGTCCTCTCCACATGGTGATGAGACATTAGAATTATTGTTGTTGTCATTCATCCTTTATTTTCCAACAGGACCAATGACATCATGGGGTGATGCCTTGATTTGTGTGTGAATTGGGGCAGTTGCATAAAATCATCAGTCTCATTCTCTTTTCCAGAGTCATTGATGTACAGTGGAAAGACAAAGTTGAGATGACTAGTGATGGCGCAGGATGCAGTGGATGACCTTGATGTCTTACCAAGCTCTAAGCACTCCACAATGCTTGCTTTAGCTGACTAAATGACCATTAGAACAAATTGTTGGTATCTGCCCATTCTGCCAGGGGAGTCTTCACACTCTTGGGGTATTCATTCAATGACAGGTTTGAGGTCTGTTGATTACCTCTAACCTGGTTTAGTCCATTTCTAGAGACTGTTGACTGGGATGTTGCCACTGGCTTCTTGGAGTCACAGGTGAGTCAAAAGTGGATGAACAAAGAAATAATCATTTCTCTCATTAATAATCAATTATTTATTAGGATCAGGATTTTTTTCAGAAATCTGTAAGTTTAGTCTTAGAAGGACATTGCTGATAACGAGTGAATTCAATTTCTCCTCGATCTTGTTCAGATCCCACCCACCTTACCAGGAATTTAATCTAAGGTGGGGAGAAGTCCATTGTGCTTTACATAGGTATGCAGTGTGTGTGAGATAAATTCTTTGATTGAAATGCCCAAAGCTGGATAATTTAGAAGGAAATGACATAATCAAAGTTACATCCCCCCCCCCACCCCGTCCCTCATTAGAATAGGTCTATCTCTGACTGCAATATTCATTCTTTCTCATTAATTGTTAAGCACTTAAGAGTTGATTGTCATCTTCAGGAATACCCACTCTTCCAAGGGCATATAAACCGAGAGTCCATTGCCATTCATCTTTGGCATTTAAGAATGTCACTAATTCATTTTATTAGCAATATGCTAGCATTGTTGATAAAATGATTAATTAAACAGAAAGTATGTCTTTCAAAGTTTTTAAATGTCACAGCAGCTATGTAAAGGGATCAGAAAGCCCTTACACACCCATATACTCCAAGACATTAGAATAGCATCTCAGTGGAGGACCTTTAACAATATTGCATGTATTTTAAATTGACTACATGTCCTATCTGTCCTATCTCTGTAAAAGACAACGAGTTCTTGAGTACTAGAACACTGACTGTTATTGAATTTGTTCCCCAAGGAACTACTTTACTTTCTGTGGGTATTGTATAATAAAGTTCTCTTCCTTGTACCATCACAGCATGTCATATTCCTTTATAATACATTTTAAAGTTGTGTCTTATAAAGGCACATCACTGAGGGGTCTATGGAGGAGTGAATTTTCCCCCAAAGATTCTCAAAAACTATTTAGTTTGACTCAATGGTTTAGTATATATGCTTTGCAATAGCTTTGTGAGGGCACAGATCATAGCTTTTCTAAAGTTTTTATCTTCTCCATCCTGTGCTTAGCAGAATGCTCTGCATTCCCTAGACACTTATTAAATCATAAGAATGAAAATTTCAAACTAGAAGAGATCCTAGAGGCTTGTGAATACGACTCTTTCATTTAACAGATGAGGAAACTGAGGCAAAGTGAAGTATCCTGTTCTAGGTGTACAGAATTAGTAAATGTTTGAAATAGGGGCTTAAAATCTGTTTAAAAGGTCTTTCTGTTTATTTAAATGAATATTAAATGTATTTATATGCACATTTTCCTGCCCTCACTAGACTGACATCTCACTAAGGTTAGGAAAACTCCCAATTTATCTTTATTGGGACACATATGGTGCTCAGCAGTCCCACTCGATTTATTCTACTCCCATTCCCCACAGTGATCATTCCAAACCCTTTCCTTTCTCATTAAGGAAATTTAATCCTATCCTAATGCTATAATGATTAATTTAGTTTTCTATCACCCTGAAAAGATTTCTTTTCTCTACAATTCATGTTTCTCAGTGACAAAAAGATGAATCCTTGCTAAGTCTAATTTCTCTATATTGACCACTGATTTCCCCTTTCATCTTCTCACTATTTCTAGAATTTTATTCTAGGATTCATCCCTTCTCTATGTGCATCAATATCTCTGCCTCCACTGGCATTTTCCTTCTGCCTTTAAAAAAATGCTAAGTCTCTTCAAACTTAAAATACTTGTCCCCAGTTCTTCTATATCAGATATTATTGCCATGTGTGTGTGCGTGTGTGTGTGTGTGTGTATCATGAAACCCTTTTGTCAGTGGTGAAAACTCTAAACCCCTTTTCAGAATGTTTTTAAATGCATAAAACAAAATACATAGAATTACAAAGAAACCAATGATTTGGAGGAGAAGACTGTATTTTTTGGAGTTAACAAACTCCTTGAAATCTGTTTTGGTGTGTGTAAGCCCCAATTTTAAGAATATCTGCTCTATACTACCTAATATTGACCCCCATCTCTTTCTTTTTTTAAAAAAAAATATGATTTTATTTTTTTCCCAGTTACATGTTAAGAAAATTTTTAGCATTCCTTTTTATAGGATTTTGAGTTCCAAATTTGAACCATCTCTTTCTTTGCTTCCTTTCCATTACAAACTTCTTGAAAAAAGTCTTCTACATTTAGTTCTTCTATTTCCTCTCTACCCACTCTTTCCTCAACCCATTGCAAACTGGCTTCCTTCCTTGTCATCATACTGAAATTGTTCTTTCAAAGACTGCTAATAACCTCCCAAACACCCTCTCTGAAGATTTTTTTTTTCATTTTTTATCATCTTTCCCCCCTCCCCCCCCAGGGTTAAGTGACTTGCCCAGGGTCACACAGCTAGGAAGTGTTAAGTGTCTGAGGTCAAATTTGAACTCCTGTCCTCCTGAATTCAAGGCTGGTGCTCTATCCACTGCACCACCTAGCTGCCCCCATTTTTTATCATCTTTAATAGCATTTGACTCAGCTCTTCCTTTTTAATATTCTTTCTTCCTCAATCACCCCCTCAGCCATCTTCTTGTCAAAAGTTTTGTCAATTAATGCATTATCTGGATCACTAGATATTTTGAGTCATAACATGGGGGATTTAACCCATTAAACTCTGGAACTCCAAGGGTCCATGCTGTTTTGATTAATAACTGTGTCCTCAAAACCACATGTTTAGAAAGACTACAGTTGTAGCAAGTCATAGCAACAAGGTAGCACCTTGTGGATAAAGTGATAGACCTGGAGTCAGGAAGACATCTTTTTAAATTCAAATTTGACCTCAGATATTTACTATTTATGTAACCCTGGGCAAGTCCCTTAACCCTATTAGCCTGAGATTCTTCATCTGTAGCATGATCTAGAGAAGGAAATGGCAATCCACTTCAGTATCTTTGCTTAAAAAAAAAAAAAAAAACCCAAATGGAGTCAGGAAGAGTCAGACATAACTTGAAACTACTCAACAACAAATAGCCATATCATCACATTCCACCCCAACTAATTTCCTTTTTTTTTTTTTTAACAACTTTTAACAAAAGGAAGTTTACTTAATAATAGAAGAAAAGGATATTCAGCAAAGCTGCAGTATTGGTTCAATTGGTAGCAACTCCCCTCCCCTGCACACAAACCATTGCAGCCTACCCAATCAGATGGATGATACCCAAAATGTTCATGAGAAATATGTGAAGCTTAAGGAGATCCTCATGTGTTGACTTAAAAAAAAAAGTGACCAGGAAGCTGTATTACTTGGACTAGTTAAATCTCAAGAATGTTTTTATTCCCTTTTTTATATGGGCATGAGGGGTATTTTAGTTTGTTTTTTTTTTTTTTATTCTGAACTAAACAAGTGCCAAGTAAGATTAACATTTCCATTTTCATTGCAAGCCTCTATTGTACAAAGCTTGCTTTTCTTTTGAAGCATGTAATAAATTCAACATGTAATTTTTTCTACTTTTTTATAATTTGCTCTTGCCTCATTCCTGAATTTAAAATTGAGAAGAAATAAAGAAAAAAAAAAGAATCCCTGTACCATATAAGCATATTCAAACAGAATGAATCTAAATAGTGGCCTTTTCTGTGTCCTTCATCTCTTTGTTAGGAGGTGGTTTCTCTACAGACATAGTTTAGAGTTGTTGTCTTTACAATGCAGATGTCCTCATAAAAATTATTTAGTTCATATTGTCCAGTATTTTATGAAATAGCCTCTTTCATCAGTTTTCACAAGTGAAGAGTATATTTATATGCCACATTTTATTCAGCTGTTTTTTAATTATTTAGGAGAAAATCCAAGGCATTTCCTTGAATTCTGTTATGCCAAAATCAAACCATTTGCTTTACAGGAGACAGAGCACTGGATCTGGAGTCAGACATGAGATTAAATCCAGAATTTCACAATTATTGACTGTGTCGCGCTACTACTGGGATTATATCCCAAAGAAATACTAAAGAGCGGAAAGAGACATATATGTGCCAAAATGTTTGTGGCAGCTCTTTTTGTTGTAGCTAGAAACTGGAAGATGAATGGATGTCCATCAGTTGGAGAATGGTTGGGTAAATTGTGGTATATGAAGGTTATGGAATATTATTGCTCTGTAAGAAATGACCAGCAGGAGGAATATAGAGAGGCCTGGAGAGACTTAAATCAACTGATGCTGAGTGAAATGAGCAGAACCAGAAGATCACTGTACACTTCAACAACAATACTGTATGAGGATGTATTCTGATGGAAGTGGAAATCTTCAACATAAAGAAGATCCAACTCACTTCCAGTTGAACAATGATGGACAGGGGTAGCTACACCCAGAGAAGAAACACTGGGAGGGGAATGAAAATTGTTAGCACTTATATCTGTCTGCCCAGGTTGCATGTACCTTCGGATTCTAATGTTTATTGTGCAACAAGAAAATGATATTCGCACACATGTATTGTACCTAGACTATATTGTAACACATGTAAAATGTATGGTATTGCCTGTCGTCGGGGGGAGGGAATAGAGGGAGGGGGGGTAATTTGGAAAAATGAATACAAGGGATAATATTATAAAATATATATATATATATAATAAAAAAAAAATTATTGACTGTGTCAAGTCACTTGACCCTGTTTGTCTCAGTTTCCTCATTCATCAAATGAGGTGGAAAAGGAAATTGCCAACAACTCCACTATTTTTGCCAGGAAAACCTCAAATGGGATCATGTAGATTTGGATGCAAGTGAAACAACTCAACAATAACAAAAACAACAATGTTTCCCAGGTATCATTTTCCCACTTATTGTTGCCCCTCTCACCATTGTTTTCCTATTAAATTTGATATTTTTCTACAACAAACTTTCAGTGCACATATGTGTTCCACTTTTCTTTTTCCATTTTAGTTAAGTGTGTAGTTCATTGGATTCTCAAGCTATTTCCTATTTCTCATATATCCCAATTAGGAGAAATAGCAAGTTCTCCCCTCTTCTTCCTTCTTTCTACATTGGTATATTACTTTTACTTTCTCCTTGATTTCTTCTTTAAAAACCTCAGAACAGAACCAATCTCCCTTAGGATACTCTTTTATTTCTTTTTTAACTCCTTCATTATTCTTTGAAGATTTGCAGGTTCTGGAGAGACATTAGCCTCTTCTTTCCCTATTAGAATGTTAGCATTAAATCATTATGAGCCTTTTTCATCACCATGCAATCTTGAAAGCTGACTTGATTAGCCATGATTTATTTTTGGCCTTTCTTTTGTTTTCTTCATTTTAAAGAAAAAGAGAGAAAAAACCCTTTTAACAAAATTGAATAGTCAAGAAAAAAATTTCTACACTGGGATGTCCAAAATCTTTCTCTTATTCTGCATCTTGAGTCTATCACCAATATGTCTGGAGTGGGAGTCAGGTGGGAACATGTTCATCATCAGTCCTCTGAAATCACAACTGGTCATTGCATGATCAAAATTCTTAAGTCTTTCAAAAATGTTTGCCTTTATAGTTTTGTTATGATTGTATGAATTGTTGTGGTTCTTTTCATTTTAATCTGTACCCATTCATATAAATCTCTCCAGATTTCTCTGAAACTCTCCTTTTCATCATTTCTTGTGGTCTAGTAATATCACTTTATATTCACAGACCACAATTTGTTCAGCCATTCTCCTAGTTGATGGGTTCCCACCTTAGTTTCTAGTTTTTTGCTATAGCAAAAAGAACAAAAAGAAAAAATGTATATTTTTGTACACCTGGGTTTCTTTCCTCTTTTCTTTACCTCCTTGGGACACAATCCATTTAGTGACATCTCTTTCTATCAACATCCTCTCCTACACAAATATTTTTGACAACTTCTGAGAATTTTTATCAAATCAATACCACCTGGAAAGTACATGACAATCAAATCCCCATTGGCCCCACTCTTTATGATGTCCCAACCCAAAACACAACTTCCTGAATGTTTTCTTCCTCTGTTATAATATAATCTTCTTAAGGACAAGGACATCCTCACTATTTTATTTGGATCTGTAATGCTTAGCACATATCTGGAACACAATAAGGGCTTAATAAATACTTTCATTCATTAATTTGTTTATTGCTCCACTGTTTTCAGATCAGATCTCCTCAATTCTAAAAAAAAAAAAAAAACAGCTTTCACTTGATACTTCTATCCTATTCAACTACTGTCTCATATTCTTCTCTTCTTCACTGGCAAGCTTTTTTAAAAAAAATCTATCTATACTAAATGTTTCCATTTATTCATCTGCAATCTGGCTTCTATCTTTCTCACATTAGTGATATCATCTCCTCCCAATCAGCCTCTGATGGTCACTCAATGTTGTTTGTCTTCTTTATCTTTCCACCTTTCAAACCTTCTCTGCCTCCTTTGATGGCAACTTAACACCTAACGATCAGTGTTCTCCAAGGGGCAGTCTATCTCAGATCCGTGGAGAAGGTAGAAATTTATGTCCAAAAAAACCTAGAGAATATAATAAAATGAAAAATGAATAATTTTGATTACATTAGATTAAAAAGATTTTGCATAAACAAAACTAATGCAGCCATGATTAGAACAGAAACAGAAAGCTGGGGGGGAGGGAAATTTATAGCCAGTATTTTTGATAAAGGCATAATTTCTAAAATATATGGAGAATTGAATGGTCAAAGGATTTGAATAGACAGTTTTCAAATGAAGAAATTAAAAGCCATTTCTAGTCATGTGAAAAAAAATGCTCTAAATCACTCTTGATTAGAGAAATGCAAATTAAGTTCTAAACTACCACTTCATACCAGTCAGATTGGCTAAAATGACAGGAAAAGATAATGATGAATGTTGGAGGAGATGTGGGAAAACTGGGACACTAACACATTGCTGGTAGAGTTGTGAAATGATCCAACCATTCTGAAGAGTAATTTGAAATTGTACTCAAAAGATTATCAAATTGTGCATACCCTTTGATCCAACAGTGTTTCTCCTGAGTCTGTATCCCAAAGAGATCTTAAAAGAGTGAAAAAGAATCACATGTGCAAATATGTTTGTAGTAGCCCCTTTTGTGGTAATAAGGAACTGGAAATTGAGTGAAGGCCCCTCAGTTGGGGAATGGCTGAATAAGTTATGGTATATGAATGTAATGGAATATCATGCTTCTATAAAAAATTATGTACAGGTTAACGAAAAACATGGAAAGACATACATGAACTGATGCTGAGTGAACTGAGCAGAACCAAGAGAACATTGTACAAAGTAAGAAGAAGATTATGTGATGGTCAACTGTGATGGATGTGGCGCTTTTCAATAATGAGGAGAATCAAGGCAATTCCAATACACTTGTGACAGAAAGTGCCAGAGAGAGAACTATGACCAGTGAATTAAAGCATAGTATTTTCACCTTTTTGTTGTTTGATTTCTTGTTTTTTTCCCTTCTTTCCTTTTTCATGCTTTTATCTGATTTCATTTGCACAGTATGATTATGGAAATACGTTTAGAAGAATTGCACATCTTTAACCTATATTGGATTACTTGCTATCTTGGGGAGGGGGGATAAGAGGGAGAAAAATTTGAAACTCAAGGTTTTGCAAAAGTGAATATTGAAAATTATTTTTGCATGTGTTTGGAAAGATAAAATACTATTAAAATTAAAAATTAATTTTAAAAAACATCAGTATTCTAGAAAAATCTATTCTTAGTGCTTTTTCTCTTTATATATTCTTCTTTGAAAAGGAATATCATTTTTTCCCTGGCTTTAACTATTTTATTCCAAAAACATTTATAGAATGGTATTTGTTACATATCTGCCATGTATAACATATTGTGCTGGGTGCTGGAATATGAAAATGAGGCAGTTTCTATCCTCAAGTATACAGGGAGATTTATCAAGTACACAGATCATCAGGTAAAGAGTGAAGAAAGCAATGGAAGACATCAAAGTCTTCAACAAAAGAACAATGAACTAGGCATATAAGGGGGAAAAAAACCTGAACAAACAAATTTAAATCTCCAACTAAGTAAAAATTCTGAAAATTAAAGAAGAGCTTAATAAAATTGGTGGGGGGGAAGACCAATGAAATAATTCTTTACAATCTAAGGATGGAAAGGACACTAACAACTGAGGAAGGGGATTCAAGGAAGGATTCATGAAGGAGTTAGCACTTGAAATGAAAGGAAAACATTTAATACATACCTATCATGTGCCAAGCACTTTATAAATATTATATCTTTGATCCTTACAGCAACCTGTAAGGTAGATGTCCATTTTACTGTTGGGGAAACTGAGGTAGACAGAGATTAAATGACTTGCCCAGGATCACACAGATATTCAGTCTCTGAGGCCTTGAACTCCAACCTCAGGGCTCTTTCCACTTTTCCACCTGTCAGAAGAACCCTACATAAAGATGAAAATTTTGAAATATATAGATGAGAAAAGAGGGCACTTAAAGCAGGAAGTGAGCTAGTATAATTATACAGAAGTGGAAGACAATGTTATATGGGGGGGCCACTTAGGGGTCTAATGTGGCTGGAACTGAAAGTGTGTGATAGAGAGTTAACTTTTATAAAGATCACTCTCAAATCTATATCTCCAGCCATGAGCTCTTTCAAGCTCCAAATTTGGTGCAGTGAAGAGAATAGATTTATAATGAAGATTTCCATGTTCAAACCCTGAATCTACTATTGGCTGTGCTACCCATACGAACTTGGAAAAATCATTTTACCTCTAAGGTAATGGGATTGAACTAGAAGATGATCTTTAAAGACTTCTTCAGCTCTCAATCACCTGATGCTTATCTCCAATTGCCAGGGGGACATAAGATTTCAAATCTAACTGGAACCTTAGAATTCATTTAGTCATGTAGTGAGATATTTGTAAAGTGCTTAGCAGAATACCTAGCACATTATTAGGAACTTGTTTCTCCTTTATTTATATCAAACAAGTAGTAAACAGAAGAGCCAAGTTTTAAAACTGATCCTTTTTAACTTCTATATCTAGTGTTCTTTCTACTACACCAGGCTTTTTCTCCACTGGCACCTCAAAAATGCCAAAACCCTTTGTAAACGTAATACTTTTTCATTCCTTCACTTGTATACAATTACATAGGAGAAAAACATAAAATCCCGTACAAAAGATAAATTTTATTTTTTTAATCATTCTCCCCTTCCCTCTCCTTCCCTTCCTCCTTTTCTTTTTCTTCCTCCCTCCCTCCTTTTCTTTCTCCCTCCTTCCCTTGTACTCTTTCTCTCTCTCTGAAATATATTGCTTTTTGAAACTCCTCCTTCATCCAGACCTTCTGAATTCTGAATAATATAAATAAAAATTAGTTTCATTCAAGTACTTTGATGAGGCTATGTAAGATCAGCTAAAAGTTACAGAGAATGGACTTTCTGCACCCTTATAATTCTTCCCTAAAGAGAATTACAGACACACAGAATTTCAGTTGGAAAGGCCATCTGGTCAACCCATACCTGCAAAAAGAATTCCCACATTCAGCAAATGGTCAAGAATTCCAGTCAAGGGGTGCACACTATCTTAGAAAGTAGCCCAAACTACTTTTGAATAACTTTAATCATTAGGAAATATTTTCTTACATCAAATCCAATTTCCCTCTTTGCAATATCCCCTTATTTCATTATTCCTGGATCTGCCTTCTGGAGACAAGTAAAATACAATAAATCCCTCTTCCATATTACAGTCTTTCTAGTACCTGAAGATAGCAATGTCCCTGATTGGCTTTTTTTTTTCTTCAAAGTAAATATTCCCATTTCTTTTAATTGAATATCATCTGGTATAAACTGACACTCCTTCAGCATTCTGATTATTCTCTGCATGCTCTCCACTTTATAAACATCCTTTCTAAGACATGGCCCCCAAAACAGAGTACAATGCTCCAGATATGGTCTAATTAGGATAGAGTAGGGTGGGGCACAGAATATAGTTATCTCCTTATTGTTAGAAACTATGCCTCTTACTTACAGCACAAGATTGCATTTCTGATTACAATATCACACCATTGATCTTGAGGTCTACTAAAACCCCCATCTTTTTCAGCCACTTGTTATCTGGGTCTTCTTCATTTTCTACTAGTGACATCAATAATATATTCATCAAGCCGTACCAGGATGGAATAGATCCATCTTTTTCCTCATTACCATGTCACTTAGAAATATTCCTTTGTCACCATTCCTCAGATTCACTCAAGCATCTGTTCTTAGATGTTCTATCTCTATGACGGTCCACCCTCATTACTGTGTTGATGGCATAGTTCTTCAGAGGCCCAATAATTCTCTGCCACATTGATTGACCCTTCATTCCACAAAAGATTTCTCTGTAGCATGTGATGCTGTTTGATAATATTTTATCTACAGTAGAACCTCTTTCAGAGTTAGAGTCAATCCTCTCAAACCCTGTCACTGTTTTATCAGCTAAGCTTATGTAATATTCTTCAATATTGCTGTATCTCAAGAGAGTTATAGGGGAACTCAAGGACAGGGAAAGAGATGAGGGAATGGTCAGCCAATAAAACAGTGAGAAGACATATAATATTTATTGATTAAGTTCGATGTCTTATATGGGTGCAGTTTATGGCACCCCATAATAATAATAATAACAGTAGATCACTGATCATAGATCACCAATATGAACTATTATAAGAATGACCCAAATGTAACACAAAGGTACAATTTGAGCACATGCTGTTGGAAATGTGAGCTGATTCAATACAGAATTACCACAAGCCTTCAAGCACAATGGAACAAGGTATACTTATAAAAACAAGACATTTCTGGGGTAAATTGGAGATAATCAGAGGGAAGATATTAAAATTATAGAAAACTAGGAAATTTTTCCTTCTCTTCTTCCTTTTTTTATAAACAAAACTGATTACAAATCTGTTGCCATCTATAAATGTGAGATATCACTGGGTATTGAGATCAGGAAGTGAAAGGTTGATTTTGCCCCAGCAACATTTTCTTTGAGAAAATGAGAGGTGGGGTGAGGGTTGTTTACAACATAAAAATAAATGAAACTTATACCTGCAGCACAAACCAAAGGAAGTGCTCTGCTCCGTGGGCCTTACCCAGTGGTTGTATTTCCTGCCAAAGCACCCAAACAGCACAGCTGTTATTTCCACTGTCTTCCCCTTTGTTCTAACCACTGACTCCTTCTTTCCCATTCTGATAACTTTCCTGTCTTCTCATGAGCTGGACCAAGCTCTCTGTTCTTGTCCCCTGAGCCCTGCCACAGTTTTACACATATTCATCCAATTACCAGACCCTCACAGCCTTCATTAGACCATTCTCCCTCAATTTTAACAATAACAAAAACAATGATCACAACATGACTATGGCACCTAGGTTTTTAGAACCCTTTTCTTCAGTGAGATAGATACTGCAAATATTATTGTCCACATTTTTCAGACTTGGAAAATGGACCTCAGAAAGTCATTGAAGAGCTATCATATGGAAGGATTGTATTTGTTCCATTTGATTCCAGCAGACAACACCAGGAGCAGTGGATAGAAGTGGTAGAAAGTCAATTTTAGGCTTGATCTCAGAATAGATTACCTAAAAATTAGAGCTGGTGGTACCTCAAAGTGGTACCATTACTCACCTCTCAGATTGGCTAAGGTGACAGGAAAAGAAAATGATGAATACTGAAGGGGATGTGGGAAAACTGGGACACTAATGCATTGTTGGTGGAGTTGTGAATGGATTCAACCATTCTGGAAAACAATTCGGAACTCTATTTAAAGGTTTATTAAACTGTGTATACCTTTTGACCCAGCTGTGTCCCAAAGAGATCTTAAAGGAGGGAAAGGGACCTGTATGTGCAAAAATGTTTGTGGCAGCCCTCTTTGTGGTGGCCAGAAACTGGAAACTGAGTGGATGTCCATCAATTGGAGATTGGCTGAATAAACTGTGGTATATGAATGTTATGGAATATTATTGTTCTGTAAGAAATGACCAACAGGATGATTCCAGAGAAGCTGGAGAGACTTACATGAACTGATGCTGAGTGAAATGAGCAGGACTAAGAGATCATTATATACTTCAACAACAATAATATATGATGATCAATTCTGATGGATGTGTGTTTTTTTTTAAACAATGAAACTATTCAGATCAGTTCCAATAGACTTATGATGGAGAAAGCCATCTGTATCCAGAGAGAGGGGAGGATTGAATGTGTATCACAACATAGCATTTTCACCTTTTTTCCTGTTGTCTGCTTGTTTTTTTCTCTTTTTTCCCCTTTTTGATCTGATTTTTCTTGTGCAGCATGATGGATGTGGGGGTTGCACATGTTTAACATATATTGGATTGCTTGCTGTCTAGGGGAGGGGGGAGGAGAAGGGAGGGAAAAAATTTGGAGCACAAGGTTTTGCTATGTTATATGTGTGTGTATGTTGAAGATGAAAACCTATTATTAAAAAAAAGAAAAATCTTTATGGGATCATTCAATTTAAAGACTCCATTCATTCTCTCGAAAAAACAAAATAGTAAATAGAGGAGATATTGTAACTTAGATAGGTAAAGAGTGTGATATATTAGCAGTTCTAGAGAAAGTGGCAAACTGAGGTTTGAAGTGGCAAACATAAATGTGAAATGGATTATGGATTATGCAGAGGACTTCATATGAGCAATAGCAGCAAAATAAGGAAAGCCATCATTAAAAATATATAAAGAACTGACATCAGAAATATTAGAAGATGAATAAAGAAAACAAAATACAAAGTTATAAATGTGAGAAAAAACAGAAAAATAATGTTGGTGTTATAAAATGAAAGTTATGCTTTTCTCAAAAAAGAAACAAACCACTTCATGTTGAAAACTATCTTTGCATGTATTTGAAAAAAGAAAAAGCAATTTATTTATTTATTTATTTTTATAACATTATCCCTTGTATTCATTTTTCCAAATTTTCCCCTCCCTCTCTCTACTCCCTCCTCTTGATGACAGGCAATCCCATACATTTTACATGTGTTACAATATAACCTAGATATAATATATGTGTGTAAATCCAATTTTCTTGTTGTACTTTAAGTATTAGATTCCGAAGGTATAAGTGACCTGGGTAGATAGACAGTAGTGCTAACAATTTACATTCACTTCCCAGTGTTCCTTCTCTGGGTGTAGTTGTTTCTGTCCATCATTGATCAACTGGAAGTGAGTTGGATCTTCTTTATGTTGAAGATTTCCACTTCCATCAGAGTACATCTTCATACAGCATTGAGGTGTACAGTGATCTTCTGGTTCTGCTCATTTCACTCAGCATCAGTTGATGTAAGTCTCTCCAAGCCTCTCTGTATTCCTCCTGCTGGTCATTTCTTACAGAGCAATAATATTCCATAACCTTCATATACCACAATTTACCCAACCATTCTCTAATTGATGGACATCCATTCATCTTCCAGTTTCTAGCCACTATGAAAAGAGCTGCCACAAACATTTTGGCACATACAGGTCCCTTTCCACTCTTTAGTATTTCTTTGGGATATAATCCCAATAGCAGCAATGCTGGGTCAAAGAGTATGCACAGTTTGATAACTTTTTGGGCATAGTTCCAAATTGCTCTCCAGAATGGCTGGATTCTTTCACAACTCCACCAACAATGTATTAGTGTCCCAGTTTTCCCACATCCCCTCCAACATTCATCATTATTTTTTCCTGTCATCTTAGCCAATCTGACAGGTGTGTAGTGGTATCTCAGAGTTGTCTTAATTTGCATTTCTCTGATCAGTAGTGATTTGGAACACTCTTTTATATGAGTGGAAATAGTTTCAATTTCATCATTGGAGAATTGTCTGTTCATATCCTTTGACCATTTATCAATTGGAGAATGGTTTGGTTTCTTATAAATTAAGGTCAGTTCTCTATATATTTTGGAAATGAGGCTTTTATCAGAACCTTTAACTGTAAAAATGTTTTCCCAATTTGTTACTTCCCTTCTAATCTTGTTTGCATTAGTGTTGTTTGTACAGAAACTTTTTAGTTTGATGTAATCAAAGTCTTCTATTTTGTGATCAATAATGATCTCTAGTTCTCCTCTGGTCATAAATTCCTTCCTCCTCCACAGGTCTGAGAGGTAGATTATCCTCTGTTCCTCTAATCTATTTATGATCTCATTCTTTATGCCTAAATCATGGACACATTTTGATCTTATCTTGGTATATGGTGTTAAGTGTGGATCCATATCTAATAAGAAGAAGCAATTTTTAAAAAAGGAAAAAAAAAAAACAAAAAACAATTAGAGCTGTCCAAAAGTGAATGAGCTGCCTGGAGAGGTGGGCTTATTGAAGGAGTTCAAACAGCAGTTGAAAAAAACTACTTTTCAGGAATATTTTAGGGTTGTTCCTTTTTTTTTTTTTTAATAACATGGACAAAATGACACTCTTTGAACTCTAAATTCTGTAATTCTTCCACTTGCCCAGAAAAACTCCCAGCACTTTGATTTTAAAACTAGTGTTTTCCCTAACACATTACCCTCTTCAGGTCTCTACATCAAACAAATCTTCCCTCTCCTTCAAAATCCTATTCAAAGCTTAATTTCTCCATGAAGAGTTTTCCTGTCCATTTTCCTACACCAAGTTCCAGTTCTAGAATCAAAGGACTTAGTTCTCAAGCTACCAGATCACTAAATCTTGAATTTTAAAAAAAGATCTAAATGAATCAAAACAGATACATAGCAGTTGCCAGATTTCCATAGTTTTCTAGTGTGTCAAATTTCATTTATGAGCATCTGCTTATATTCTTTATGGTAGGATTTTTTTAAGGCATTAGTGCTTAACATCAGTATCTAGGATATCAGTGCTTAACTTGTTACTAAGACTTTAGGGGCACTCTGTATATTGTGCATCTATTATATAGTCTTTTATATGTAATATAACACTATACTATTCATATTAGTACTTATTGAATTAAACCCAAAAAGCCAAATTAGTTTATTGTTATGACTAACAATAATTAGTAATAACAGATTCTATTTCTTTAGTCCTTCCTTCACAGTTTTCAAAATCTTTTCCTTACAATGATCCTATAAGGTATGCATTGTGAGAAGTGGTACATTTCCAAAAAGTATAACTTTTGTCAAACTATACATCCCCAAATTTTGGTTCTAAAAGCATCTAAAGACACCTAGGCCATCACTTTGTTGCCAGGAAAGCTGACATCTCTGATGACCTAGAGATAGGTAACCACTTATAGGAAGGGATTCAGTTGCTTTAAGAGTATCGAAACTGAGACATAAAAAGGAGAAGTTATTTAAATACTTGAGGACATAGAGCCAGATTGATAACCCAGGTATTCTGGGCCCCCAGACCATCAATTCAAGTTTATTTTTTTTCCCAAAAAATCATAGCAGCTGATCATGTATGTGGAGGGAAAACACACTTTTCCACAGTAAATTATGGCACTTTTAGTAACACATAACATGGAAAAAATGACTTTCCCAAATTAAACAGAAATCGAGGAAAGAAATTTATTTCTTCTTTAATGCAAAGATTGTAAAAAATAAAAATTACTTTCAAGTTTTAAGCTGCACTTCCTCTCTTCCAACTACGCCTTACTTTCTAGTTCCTTGTTGACCCCACAGCACAACAAATGTTTCAGCCCAACACATGAAATCTTCTATGAACAAGAGTCATCTGTCTGGGCTTCTTGTCACGAGTTTCTGCCCATTCTAGTCCATACTTCAACCGTCAAAATAATCTTCCTCAAGAGTAAGTCTATAACCGTTTTTAAATGCCATTAAACTCCAATCACTACTACTGAAATAATTTGACCATCCATTTTTATCTTGAGGGATGAGTAGTGGGATGTTAATTAATGGTCATCAAAATTTATTAGTATCATGACCTAGTCATGTTATTACAGGGTCAAAGGGTAAGCATAATTTTATTGCCTTTTGGTATAGTTCCAAAGGGCTCTCCAAAACTCCACCAATAATGCATTAGTGTCCCAGTTTTTCCACATCCCTTTTTCCAAATTCCATATTTGTCATTTTCCTTTTCTGTTATGTTAGACAATCTTATTTTGGTATTTTATCATTATGTGGATAACAGTTCCATAATAGGGAGTTGAATCTCCTTATCATAGTCCTCCAGACATGAATCATCCTTTAAACACATTCTTATTTCTTATTTTGGTATTTCATCATTATGTGGATAACAGTTCCATGATAGGGAGTTGAATCTCCTTATCATAGTCCTCCAAACACATCTTTACTTCTTATTTTGGTATTTTAGGCTGGGGTGAGGGAGAGGATGGACATCCCTAAAGAAGTGGGGAATAACTGAAGTCATTTGCCTATATTTGAATGCAATTTTTTTTTTTCAAGACAGACTTGGAGAGGAAAAAGAACAATAATATAGTATCCTGAGGCGATGTGAGTAAAGGTAAAATCCTTCCTAAGAAGCCTCTGCTTTTTGTAGCTTTATGGTAGAGAGAAGGTTAAGGGCTTATATATGTGTCTGGGATTACTTGTCCCCCCTTTCTGGGATCTGATGTACCACCTGGTCACCAGTAACAATGACCTGGAAGTGGCTGTAGTCCTAACTCAGGTTGTTCTTGGGCTCTGTTGTCACAGCAGACAGTAGTGACTAAATAAATATGATGATTGTTGAAATAAAGGTACTTGCAAGTCTCTAAGTAAGGTGAGAGGCCCCAGATAGCATCCCACATCCTGTATGTGTGTTAGGTTCCCACGTTGGGTTTTTACCTAATAACCTTCTTATACAACAGGCTTCTTATTCACAGCCTGCTCAGAACCACTGAATCATTAACCTCAATAGGTCATATGGGCAAGCTCCCCACCATTAAGCAAGTCAGTGTTGCTACTAGTTAACTGGATGGCTTTGAATACATCCTCTGGGGCTCCTTGGCGTCAACTTTCTCATCAGTAAAATGAGGGGGATTTGCTAGATAAACAGAAATGCTTCTTTTACTGCTAATGTTCTAGGTTAAACCATCCAAAAAAGATTTTGATCTAGTTTGCTTTGAACTTGTGACTTTTCTGGTAGATATTGAATCTCAGTCCTATTTCTTGTTGCTGCCCATTTTCAGGATGTGTGAGTTTATTTTAATATGATCCTTAGTAAAACATATGTAGGAAGGCAAGTCTCATTGGGAAAAATTATTTTTAAATTATTATTTACCAAAGTAAAACAGAAATACTTTGGATTATCTTCATTGAAGAAGGTCATTGCTACTTTTTCCCTTTTCAAAATGATACTTTTGTTAATACTTTAAAAAAAATTAGGAATAGTTTTTAATTTTCAAAATACATGCAAAAATAGTTAACATTCATCCTTGCAATTTGACCTCCTTTTTTTTTTTTTTTAGTCCCTTGCCATTTTTCTACTTTTGTTCTCTTTCGTTTCCCCTTTCCCCTCCTCCTTCCTTATAGCAGGAGACAAGTATCAAACTAAATATGTATAACATTCCCTTTTGAGCCAAATTGATGATATTAAGGTTCAAATAATGTTCATCCCCTCCCCTTTTTTCCCTTAGCTGTAATAATAAGGTTTTTTTGGCCTCTTTGTTTGATGTAATTTACCCCATTTTACCTGGTTCTGTCACTCCAAAATCTGTTCAGAGACTTGATCTGGTGTTGATTCTGAGGGAAAACAGGAAGAACTCAAAGTGCTGTCTACTCTTGACCAGCTTGGCTCCACCCTATTTTATAACTTAAAATTTTTTTTTTCCTCAACCTCACTTCAGATATTTTCTCCTCCTTCCAGTACCTAAGATCCTGTTACTCTTTCTATAGAAATCAATTTTGGATCAGGAAGGAGGTTCAAGGATTATCTAGTCCTAACACAATTCAAGAGTTTCTTAAAGCCACAAAGCCTGTCCCTTCAGTTCATCTTTATCCTTATTTAGGGTTGGATCACCAATGACATATTCCAAATGCTGAGCCTCCCACAAACCACCAGAGGGTGCCACCTTCCTCTATTACAAGAAGGAGAAATTTGTTTCCTTCCCCTCACCCCAAACAATTCCTCTTACTCACACTGGGCAGAACCTTGGAAAGCACAGGGCTCTGTGGGAATTTTATGCCAGAGGACTCCATGTCCTGGCCCTGGCCCAGACCCTTATTCCTTGCCAGATCTGCCTAAAATTCTATGTCTGATCACACCATAGTTACTAGAATAGTGAAAAACACACTGAGGAAAGGCGCAGAAAGAGACATACATTTTCAGACTTGCCAAATTTGTTGATTTCTTTTCTTAACTATTTGAATTTGTTCCAAGTGAGGGATTTATTGGTAGAGAGCAAATTAGTACATAGTGATAAAGATGCAAAACAAAGGAAAGGAAAGGAAAAAAGTATTAATAAAACCAAAAAAATGCACAAAAGAAAATGAAAAATTCAGAAAGGTTTATAATATGGGTCACTTTATTGCTTTGTTAAGTTTTATATATAATTTTAAAAATAAACAATATAACAGTTCATGGTTTCATATACAATCCTCTTTTCTGTTCTTTGTATAACTAAGTGTATTTGCTGATTATTATTAGCTTAATAATAATGGTAAATAGGAGAAGGGAAGGAAGGAAGGAAGGAAAGAAGGAAGGAAGGAAGGAAGGAAGGAAGGAAGGAAGGAAGGAAGGAAGGAAGGAAGGAAGGAAGGAAGGAAGGAAGGAAGGAAGGAAGGAAGGAAGGAAGGAAGGAAGGAAGGAAGGAAGAGAAGGAAGGAAGAGAAGGAAGAGAAGGAAGGAAGATGAGAGGGAGGAATAGGAAGGAAAGATGGAGCAAAGAAATCTCTTAATGTCTTTTGTCTATTTGTCTATTAGGTAATGGCACTTGTTATTTCGATTATTTATATATCTTGGTTATCAGACATTTAGCAGTCATACTTTCTGTTAGAATTTATTTTTCCAGTCAACTCTTTTCTTACTTTAAACACATGAAGCTATTTAGTTCATTCAAAAACATTTTAATTTGATCTCATAAAAATGACTATATGAATAAATTATATTATTATATAATTTATATTTTATATTATATAACATATTATCATATAATTTATAATTTTAAAAATCTATCAGCTTTTTATTACCATAGGGGAAAAAACAACTCAGAACAAGAATTAGCAACTTAATTACTATTATTTCAACCTGCCGAGAGACTGATATGTAAAACTCATCAGAACAGAAAAGCAGTTTATCATATTGCTGAGTACATTGTGCACTCTGGTTCTGCACTATCTTCCTCAAAGTCCTTGGCTCCTGGCAATTAAGCCCAGGAATTTGGTCTCCTTCTGTTGATGGTGATGAAAATCAACAAAGAAACTCCCTGTTGCCAACAGTGACCGTCACTCTATGGACCCAAGTTTTCAAGACTTCTGCCACTCACAAGGCTGTTTCCAACTCTGGGAATATCCATTTCAAGGCTGATGCTCAGTTATTTAGGGAAAGAAACACAAAACAGAAGATGCATCTAAGGAGGCAGCTCAGACTTTTCGAGGGGACCTCCCTATGCTATAATAAAAGCAGTTAGCATTAAATAGCAGTGTGATGGCCCTGTGAGAGGAAAGGAACAGCTCATCTCTTAACTTTCATTGGAAGTTTTGGGATTACATGATGACACCTGGAGGATAAAAGAAAGGAAAAGAAAAGAATGTGATATCCAGAAGCTGTCTTTGTTTTCTACTCACATGGACCCTTCCCCACTTTCATTTTCACAAGTCCTTGAGCCACCACATGTACAGAGGTAGCCATTAAGTTCATCATCCTAGGGGAGCCCTATGTGCACACTCCCTAGGCTGACCCTGGTAGACACTAGTTCAACTTCTGATATGATGAGTTTAACAAACTTAGGCTGCTATGTTCTATTCTTCTGAGTCTTGCTTATATAGTCTATTCTATTGATAAATTTTTCTATTTTTTAACCATATCAAAGATTTTAATGATTACTGTCATATAATTTGAGTTTTGATAATACTATGGTCCCTTCAATTTGACTTTTTTCATTGTTTCTTTAGAGATTTTTGACTTTTAGTCCCTTCAGATGAATTTTGTTATTAATTTTAGTTCTATACATTTACTTTATAATATGTATGATATATTACATGTATGGAAATTTGATCAATATGATACTAAATCTACACACTTATTTTTAATACGTATGACATTACATTATGATATATACATTATGTTAATTTATGCATTCATGTAAATTAATTTAGGTAGTATCTTTAAAAAAATATATTGATGAAATCTAACTCCAACTATAACAATTTTTTTCCTGTAAGTAATGTTTTGCTGTTGGATTCATATAAGGCTGAGTATGTCTTCATAGATTAATTCCCAGATATTTTACACATTTTGTAGTTATCTCTGGAATGGAAATTTTTTATTTCCTCTTCCTCTTGAGTTGTGTTAGTAAAATAGAAAAATGTGATGGTTATGTGGGTTTATTCTCTATCTGCTATCTTACTGAGTTTTGTTGGTTCTTTGAGATGTTCTATGTAAAAGTTCATCAATTTCTTTTTCCTGTCCTATTGCTGTATTTAGCATTTCTAGAGCTACATTAAACAATAACCCTGTTGATGCACATCCTTGTTTGCTCCTAAACTTCTTTTATTGCTTCATAACAAATAATACTAGCTCTTGATTTTAGAGTCGGTTTTTACTAAAGAAAAGTTGAGTTATTTCTATGCATTTTAATGCTTTATTATAAAAGAAAGTTGAATTTCTTGTATCTCTTGATGTAATAATCTTTTTATATAAGCCCCTTACTTTTATTTCTTTTATTGTTAACACTGAAAAAGGCAACCAAGAAAACAACTACCAATCTTTGTGGTGTGTGGGACAGTGACTTTTACCCAAATTAAAATCAGAGACCTTCAAGGTCAAAAGCAAAAAGGATTTACTATGATCTCCTGAGAAAGGGCAGTTCCCAACACACAGCAGTGTCTGTATAGGAGTGTAAAGTGCAAGCTGCAAAATATAGAATTATATAGACCTTAATGAGGAAACTCCATCCCCTTCCTGGCCCTTCTTCCCATTGACTGGGAGTCGGGATTTCCATTTTGAATGTGAAAATCTACCCCATAAATAAAGAATAATGCGAATGAACAGTAAGGGGGTATGGGAGGAGAATGTAAGTTTATCTAAGATAATCAAACACTTATGGCTTTTGGCTATAGCACAATTTGTTATCGCAAAGTTTCAAGTTATAATAGAGTATAGGTTGAAGTTATATTCTTATGAGAGGCCTTCACTCAGTTAATTCCATTCAGTCCCTCCTCTTATTTATTAATGTATTATTAATATTAATAATTTGCTATTGGTATTAATAATTTATTGAAAACCCTCCTCTTATTTATTAATGTATTATTAATATTAATAATTTGTTATTAATATTAATAATTTATTGAAAACCCCACACCCTTCTTGATACATTTCCTTAACCAGTCTTGAATCCTTCTGGGCCTAGTCTGCTAACAAATCCAATGCCTTAATTATTTTGATCATAGTCTGGAGTCTAATGAGCCTATTTAGCTTATAAATTGGGGTTCTATGCCCCCAACTCCCATGTAGGGACCATCTATCACCCCAATCATTTGCATCCTCAGTCACTGGAGTAGTAACCCTTCACAAATAAAGATGCCCATATAATAGCATCAAAACTGATCCTTCAGACTTCAACCTGAGAGCACTTACATGACAGGGTAAAACATCCTTTATGTAACTTTAGGTAATTGTCCATTTTCAACCAATCATAAAGTAACAATTCCATCTTATAGCCAGACTCATGAATAATCAGCAGGTCAAAGGAACACCACTGGGAAACTGAGTCAGAAGGACCTCACCATAAATGGGAACTAAGATTGTTCTCCTGAATTCAAAACTCCAAAAAAGATCAGCTACAATCCCAAGAAATTTTATCTTAAATAGCAAATCTCATTAATCAAAGTTTCAGGTGAATTTAGCTCTCAGGGATCACATATTCTAAATAGGTATTGACTTTAATCTTACATTGATAGCAATAAGAGATTCATCCTAGAAAGTTCACAACTCATCTTCATATCTAAGTAGATGGTTTTAAGTTCAACATTACACAAATCATTTTACTTAAGGAATTTGTAGATTCTCTATAAACCCATTCCTTTTTGGAAACTAATGGCTTCTAACAATTGCCTTTATTCCATTTTCTTTTTTTTTAATTTTGGCAATTTTATTTCTTGCTTTAAAAAAAATCAAAGTAGCTAATGATTTCTTCATTAGGTTTTTGTTTTTGTTTTTGTTTTTGTTTTTGTTTTTGTAGCTCTTGGTTTGATTACATCAATAGTTTTTGTTTTGTTTTGATTTTTTTTGTTTTGAACTTTAGGATCTTAGGTTTAGATAAGGTCAGTTAGTCCAACCCCCTCATTTAACAGATAAGAAAACTTAAACATAGGCAAGTTAAGTAACTTATAGTTACTAAAGGGCAGGGTTGGGACAAGAACTTAGAGCTATTTATAGCTGTAAGGACATATAAAAACTAAGGGGCAAAAATGGGATATGAACACAGGTCTTCTGACTTCAAATCCAGTACTTATTTTATTTTACCACTGATTTATCTCTCTTGTATTTTTCCTAGCTAATATGATTGTGTTTAATTAATTTGATGTTTTTCCAAGTTTTTTGTGTTTGTTGGGTTTTTTGTTTTTGTGTTTTTAAAAATCTGAAGATTTTAGAAATCTTCTGGTTCACCTCCCCCTATTTTGCAAATGGGTGATATTTAATATTTAATTAATATTTATATTTAAATAAGATTTAAATGAATAATTATGACTGATTCGTATGATTCAGAGAAATTTGAGGAGACTTGTGTGAACTAATGAACTAGGAAAGGAATTTACATGATAACAAGATGAGGAATATTTTAAAAGATAAATTGATTTGCCCAAAGCTACATAGGCAGAAAGTAAGAAAGACTGGGTTTAAATCCAAATTTTCTGACTCCAAATATAAGCTCTTTCCATTCCTTCTCTTGGGAATTCTTGTTCTTTTTGTTCTCCCTCTTCTCCTTTGTCTTCTTCATCATCTTCTTTATTAAAGTTTAATCTACAATAATTTTTCTCTATCATTTTTTTGAAGTCTAGAAAATCAACCAAACAATAACTCAAACCTTCATTTTCTGGAATTTGCTCATTTCTGAGATGAAAATGCCCACAATTAAAATTTAACAAAACAGTTCTCCAAGTCAGTGCCAGCTGGGTAGAGACCAAAGTAGGAAACTCATCTGATCTAACCTTTCCATTTCCCTCTAGGACCCAAAATAGGGTAGAACCACCGCTGGAGCAGAGGTACTAAGAATATGGTACTTATGTCTTTTGTTTGGATAGAGATTACCTTGCAGTATTTTCTTTTTTATGTGCTGATCTTTTGTTTCTTCTAATTCTTTCTAATAAGTTTTTTCTAATTATTGAGGAAATTTTAGAAATTTTTAAATGGATTTCAATGGGAACTTTTATGGTGTCACCTTTCACCAAAAGTCAAAGATATAATTTAACATCAAAAAATATCAAGGACCGGGGCAGCTAGGTGGCGCAGTGGATAGAGCACCAACTCTGAAGTCAGGAGGACCTGAGTTCAAATATGATCTCAGACACTTAACACTTCCTAGCTGTGTGACTCTGGGCAAGTCACTTAACCCCAGCCTCAGGGGGGAAAAAAAAAAAACAAAAAAAAATATCAAGGACCTCCATCTGATCATCACAGTGTTATTTTCATCTATTGACTGAGAAAATAAATGAAAACAGAAAATTGTGAAAAATTATGAGTTCAACAATATTTTAAACTATAAAGCAATACTTTAAAACTAATTTCTATTTTATCAATCACAATAACTTCTCTATACACTTTTAAAAATTAATAGTTTATGTGTGTCTATGACATTGCTTATTCAGTCTACATAATTCAGATTAAAATTACTGTGCTTGTTGTCCATAGGGATTTATGGATCTGTTGCAATTAAATTCTTACCATCACCTCACTAAGCTCTTGGTCCTCCTATTGGCAAATATTAATATCACATTTTAAGATTTACAAAGCACTTTACATATGTTATCTCATACCAGCCCTGAAAAGTAGGTGTTATTATTATTCATATTTTACAAATAAGGAAATTGAGAGTGATATAGGTTAACCGACTTGCCCAGAATCATGCAACTCTTAAGTGTTTGAAACTTAATCTCAAGTGTTCTGAAGTCCTAGAACAATATTCTATCCACTGTGCCACCTGGTGGTCAAGACACATTTAATTAGATTTGGCATTCTTTTCTTTCAATATTTATAACTGTTGTCATATAAATTCCTTTTCTGGTTCTTCATTAGTTCATACAAGTCTCCTCAAATTTCTCTGAATCATATGAATCATTTATAATTTCTATCATTTTTATAGCATATTCATTTTCTAAAAAACAATGCTTAACTGTATGTCATAATTTTCTTTAGGTATTGACCACCATGGTCATTTTCTTGCCAGGTTCCCATCACTTGACTTAATCAATCACTTCTTCCTTATTAATCAAAATCAGACCTAGGATAGTAATTTCCCTTCTTGGTTCTTTTTTCCCCCTTCCTATTTACAATGCTTTTACTCGTCCTAAAATGTATGGGGAGACGTCCCAGAAGAATAACAGAAACAGATATACAAACTGGGCCACATCTTAACAGCCTTACCACCACCCATACTGGAAAGTTGACCTCCTACAAAGAATAAATGAAACAGATATACAAATTGGGCCATGGTACCCACTCTTACTGGAAAGTTGGCCTCCTACCATTGGAGGAGGTATCACATTTTACTACAGCAATACTACACCTGGACAAGGAAAATAAATTTATAATTAATTTGCTTACTCAAACTACCTTTAGCAATAGTTGAACTAGGAAAATAAGCAGCAAGATATCCATTGATAGGAGATTGTGACAATGAATTGATGCCCTTCCTAAGACCCAGAAGTAGTTACCTCGCATCCTATCCTTCCCAAATAACTGAATATGCCGAAGAGCAGGGCTGTGGCAAGCCTAATAATCTACTGATTCCATCCATCTACTTTTTTTCCCCATAAATAGCCCAGCTAAAGACATTTGGGTCTAAATGTGAAAGCAAAATGCCTATATTATATACATTTACTAGCTCTGTAATATTTTGCTTCTTAGAGATATTGATTTCGCTATTTATTTTACTAATAATAAGCCTCCAGAAAAAGTGGAACCCAATCATCAGAGAGATTTCTTTTTATTAAGTAACACGTCTTCAACATGAATATTATCTATTGGCATCCTACTTTACATGAGATCATACTAGTTTTGCAAACTAGTACATTAGTGTCAAGTTATTATTTTTATTGAGAGACAATATGAGATAGTAAATAGAAAATTGGCCTTAGAATCAGGAAAACCTGGCTTTTAATACTATTTCTGATAGACACTGATTCTGTGAGTATGGGCAAGTGACTTAATTTTTCAGTATTCCAGCCAACCCTCTAAGACGATATATATAAGAGGAGTTGACAATCTGCAGTGGAGTCTTAGAGGTAATTTCTATACCAGGAATTCCACATTCTAATATAGATAAGTTTAGAGTAAGATATTACCACCAGGCCAACTTCTATCACAAAGCTAAAGTATCCTGTACCTTATATTCTTCTCTATTATGTTCTCTAGAACTTCTTATTTTCTTCTCCAGCTATTATATTCTCCAGAACCTCTTATTCTTTTCTTCTTTACATCTCAGCCACAGGCTGTTAGTTAGGATTGCTGCTGTGGAAATGTAGGCAAACATACTCATTGGAAGCATAAGACTCGGATGATTAGGTGAGTTTTCCAGAATTGTGGTAACTTGTTTGTTCTGAGACTGAGTCTCCCTATATCAACTAGTGTGAAAGTACGTTGTAACTAGCAGATGGTGCACAGGACTTAGAAGCCTCTTCCAAAGTTTAAATCTGACTTTATATACTTAATAGCTGGGTGACCCTGGGCACATCACTTAGCCCTATGTCTCCATAGCTCATCTTTAAAATGAACTGTAGAAGGCAAAGGCAAATCATTCCAGTATCTTTGCCAAGAAAACCCCAACTGGGGGTCAAGAGGAGCTGGACATGACTAAGATGACTGAACAATAACAAAACTTTCCTGTTCCGTAGACCTGACCCCCATATTGATTTTACTTGCCTAGAATTTCCTGTTTGGAATGGTTCTTAGCCCTCGTCCCTCAGGAACTCACTGTGTTTGTGCCAGACTCAGATTGGATTCCCAGTCACCTTTAGCTGCAGTCCAAGCTCAGAACTTCCAGATTCAAACAATTCAACTGGTTCAGTCTCCTCCGACAGCAAGGATTATAAGTACAGGCCTCCCGGGTCACAGTCATGGTAGCTGTCACTCACAGATCACAGAGTTCAATCATTAAAACATGAGGATGGGTTTGTGTAGTGTTTTTTTTTTTTTTTTTTTAAATGAGCCTGTGACTTTATTGATGTAGAGAACTCCCAGCGAGGAAACTCTCTCTACCAATAAAGATTGGTGTCTGCATTCACAGAGTTAATTATCTTGGATAAGGGGTTAAATGGTTTACCCAGAAGGTCAGAGGAAGGACATTAATCAAAGGATGTCCTCCTCAGAAACTGGCTTCCCAGCCACCCTGATACACTGCCTCTTTTATATGTATGTATAAGTATTTGTACACATATATCCATTTGTGTATGTTTATGTGTATACACACATACACACACACACACATATACATGGCAAATTTAAATGTCTATCATCCTATACAGAACAAAAGATGCTATGTAAAGAGGGGGTGATTTAGGCTGACTGGGGCTCTGAGTTCTATAACTGAGTCTTTGTTCTTTGCTGATCCCCTTGTTGCCTTCCCTGTTCCTATAAAAGATTTAATGCTATCTGAGTGGCCCGGATTTCCTTTTGCAGGTATTATCCCCAATTCATTAAGCCTGGCACTTGCTGAGTCTCTAACACAAACAAGATTGTTTGGTACTCAGAGGGCAGAGTGCTTAGAATTTTTCTTTTCTTTTCTTCTTTTTTCTCTTTTCCTCCTCCTCCTTCCTGAAAAAATGTATCAATTTGACCATTTATCAATTGGGGAATATTTCTTATTTTCATAAATTTGAATCAGTTCCCTATATACCTTGGAAATGACTTTTTTTAGAGAAATAGTCTACAGAGATTTTTTCCTCCCATTCGTTGTTTTCCTTCTAATTTTAGCTGCATTGGTTTTGTTTATGCAATATTTCTAAAATTTATATCATCAAATATGTAGATTAGATATAGATATAAATGTGTGTATATGTATCTGTATATATTAGATATAGTTATAAATGTGTGTGTATATATGTATGTGTATAATTGACATAGATATAAATGTGTATATTAGATTCTATATGTATACATTAGCTATAGATATAAATGCGTATATATATTTTTATATATGTATTTTTGGTTCTTCTTATTATACCCTCTACCACCTGATATAAAATTTTCCACATTTTATATCTATTTATTTATTTTATTTCATATTTATTACTTTTTAATCACAAAATAATATTCCATTATGTTAAAATCTTGCTCCCCACTTTTGGGGACATGTGATTTCATTAATGCAGATCAATGGGTGTTTATTAATGCAGAGCAGCGACTGTTCTGAAATTCATAGCTTGGAAAACTGAGAAATGAAGTGACCTGCTTGTGTCTTATCAAACTCTGAGGTCAGCCCCTTACTCCAATGTTAACCACATATAGTTTGTCCAACCATTCTCTCATTATTGGCCATATAGTCTTCTCCTGATCTTCTTGCTGGTACAAATAAAGCAGATAGCAGTGTTTTTGTTTTATTTTTATAAAAATAGTTTCTTATTTCCTTTGCTTTTATAATCAATTCCTAGATAAAAATTGAAGCATAATGGTTGCAAAGACTGGACCTGGAAGTGGGTGAAGGATAAACATACCCTATACTGGTTAGCCTTTGGAGGAAAGAAAATCTCAACAGCAGTCCATAATTAAGGAAAGAAGCAGAGAGTACTTGAAGACAAGGTACAGGAGAGGTTGCCTGAGACTATGGTTCCGATCAGAACATTAGGAATACCATCTACAATTACAAAGTATTTAGTCTAGTTCTTCCTTACCTTGAGACAGGCCAGACCACCAGAACTCAGTTTGCAAGGGGTAGACCATGTAAGAGAATGGAAAATAAAAAATTAAAAAAAAAAAAAAAGTATGCAGGTTTTCTCTTCAGAACTACATTTTTATTCTTTGGAGAACCTTTGTTCAGTGGTGGATATTTTTATCATAAACTGTAACCTGAGGCTATTTCTGAGATTTTCTGTTGTCCTACTTATGGGGTTAGCTAGGTGACAAAATGAATAGAACACCAGTTAGGAAGACTCATCTTTCCAACTTCAAATCAGGCAGAAAGGTACTAGCTGTGTGACCCTGGACAAGGTACTTCATCCTCTTTGCCTCAGTTTCCTAATCTGTCAAGTGAGCTGGAGAAGAAAATGGTAAATCACTCCAGTGTCTCTGCCAAGAAAACCCCAAAAGGGGTCATAAAGAGTCGGATAAGACTGAAAATGACTAATAGCAGTAACAAGACAAAATAATTAGGGAAAGGGGGAAGGGAGACTACAAGAATGAAGGTTTTTTTGTTTTGTTTTTTGTCATTGCATCCCAAGCTGTCTGAAAAAGAGATTGGTTACCTCCCAAAAAAGTTATCTAATATTGTTAATGATAAAAATTAATATTATGTTGTATCATTTAATGATATTACTCTGTAACGTACCCTTTACCTCATTTTGTCAGACCCCATTTTTCCATAGCTTACAAAGAATTTACTTGCCCCAAAGAATTTACTAATCACTTTAAGGAGGATCCTTGTTTCTATTTACAGATAAGCAGAAAACCAGCTTGAGTTAGACCCTCTCCAAGCGACAACTCTTTTGTCTTTTTGTCTCCATATCAAAATTAAGGGAGATTTGGTTTTCATGGAGGAGGCCAAAAAGGGTGGGGGGGGGGGGGGGGGGAGGGAACTGATTGAGATGATTCTGACTTTCAGGCCAAGATTACTTGAGGAAGCAGAGTCCCAAGCAATTAATTCTTCTTTCTTTCTTTCTTTCTTTCCTTCCTTCTTTCTTCATTTCTTTCCTTCCTTCCTTCTTTCTTTCTTTCTTTCTTTCTTTCTTTCTTTCTTTCTTTCTTTCTTTCTTTCTTTCTTTCTTTCTTTCTTTCTTTCTTTCTTTCTTTCTTTCTTTCTTTCTTTCTTTCTTTCTTTCTTTCTTTCTTTCTTTCTTTCTTTCTTTCTTTCTTTCTTTCTTTCTTTCTTTCTTTCTTTCTTTCTTTCTTTCTTTTTTTTGTTAGAGAGGCCATGATCAGCCATACCTGAAGACCAACCCACTTTCCCTAGCTGCAGGCTAATATAAAATGGATTGTGAACAACTGGATCAAGGGAAACCACACAGTTATTAATAGAATGCAAATCTTATGCAAATTTTAAACAAATCTGTTTATTAGTTTCCCATCAGCAGAAAATTTCTCCACCTTGGGTATGGCAAGTTACAAGTGGTGTTTCAAGGATATCTGATGGGATCCATTGACTTCTGGGAAATGAAGTCATTAATAATGGGCACCATGCCTTCCTCTGTCTCTTGGGACAGCAGATATTGCTTTCAGGATGAAAAGGACAAATTTGGCTTGAAGGAAATAAAGATGAGGTTACCCTAAACTGGCCAACATCAATCTCACTGGAGGCCCAAAGGGTGGAGAGAACTGAGACATTTTGAAGTGGGAATTCAAACAACAAAACCAACAGTGGGACTGATAGATCAGGAACATGCAAATGGAGGGTATCATTGGAATAGTGGTAGGTATGCTCCCTGATAGCCAATGGGGAACAAGGACTTAGAAGGAATGAGTGAAGATCTTTTTTTTAGAAAAGGAATTCAGAGACTACATAAAAGATCCTCTCCTCCCCAACCAAGACAGTTGAAGCAGGAACATGAGGGGGGTATCCATGGCTAAAACAGAAAAAGAAACCCCTATATCCAGAAGATTAGGGACTTCCCTGCAATTTCTTTCTTTCTTTTTTTTTTTTTTTTTTAATTTGCTGAGGCATTTGGGATTAAGTGACTTGCCCAGGGTCAGACAGCTAGGAAGAGTTAAGTGTCTGAGATCAGATTTGAACTTGGGTCCTCCTGACTTCAGGGCTGGTGCTCTATCAACTGCATCACCTAGCTAGCCCTCCCCTGCAATTTCTAGGGAGACAAATGAATAGCCTTAAAGTAAGAAAAAGGGGGAAATTGTGATCTCTATCTAGCTATTTAGTTGGAGTCTCAGGATATCTTGGAAAGTCTGTACTAGGATTCTCAGGCTAATGATTGGGGTATTTGTTTTTCTAATGATCCCTCATTGACAATAGGCACAAACATTCTGAGGGAAAAGGGTCTTGTTGTCAGCAGAGTGAATTATCCACTTTGATTTGAAGGCAGACAGGGACCCTTAGAACTGGGGGGAGCAAGGTGCCACCTCAATTCTTTTCCAATGACTGGATTGTAACATACTTACCCCTCCTTTTGTTTTCTCCTAGTAGAAATGGCCTAAGGACACCCAGGTGATTTCCTCCAGGATAGTCTCTACCAGACTCAAAAAGCATTTCTAGCAGTCTGACTACAGAAGTTCCCTGAGATCTTTAACAAACTGAAATTGGAAGTCTTCCTTTCCTTCTGAAGGATCCTTCAATCTGCTATAGTTGTGGCAACAGTGATGGAAGCATCCAAAATGTCCCATTGGGTTTCATCCTCTTTCTGGGCACTCCAATTTATTTTTTCCTAATCTATCTTATGGGAAAAGAGCTTCCTGATGCCTTCCAAAACAGCCCTCTGAGTCATCTGTATGTTATTAAAGTTACAAGGGAGGTTCCTAGGCTAATCAGACTTCTGGTTTAGATCCAACCCAGAGAGCCCTTCCCACAGCTACTTTCATTAGTTGGGTTGTATCTACCCAGGTATTCACTAAGCTTCAAACATTTACAACTATTCAATGAAATCCCCTGGATTCTCTATGACTGGGGGCGGGGAATCGGCTCTCTGGGCATTTCATTAAAGAAATTCTTAAAGAGGGATTGTGTATGCTGTGGAAGTGGTCAGGTTTTATGTTTCACCTTGGGAACACTCATCACATATCCAGTGTTCAACTTGTGAATCTAAAGGAAAAACCCAGGGAACACTCCAACACCCTTAGATAATCTGAGGAAACTGAAATCATACCCAAAGCAGATAAATGGATACAAGCTAGGGAAGTCAAGATCAAACCAAAAGTACTTTCTAAACATAAACTAATTCTTTTCCTCAGCTGATTAGGTCAAAGGGGTTGTCATTCATAGACCAATGAGTCTTGTCCAATTCTGACCTGTCTGAACAGTGATCCCATCCGCCCAAAGAAAATGGACTCGAAATAAATTCTACTTAATCATTTCCTTATTCCTGACACTGAAGTAAGCCATTTCAAGTGGATAGATTCTGCCCCAGTCCTGATTCATGATTCTGAGATAATCTAGTTGTTTCATTTACCTTGAATCCCACTGATTTCACCAACTTTGGGTAACTCAGTATTAATGAGAACCCAAAGACTCAAACTTGTCTTGGGGATCATTAAGTTTTCCAGCAAAGGCATCCTATCCAAAGGGCAGAGACTCCCCAACGTATGTTTAAATGGGGCTTATTATATGCTTAAATAACAAAAGAGAGGGATAGCTTCAGGGAAAGGAAATTGGGAAAGGATGTTGCAAGAGTTGGTAAATTAGAAATGTTGACTTGAATGTTCAAACTGATTTCTGAAATCAGGGAACTTTTGAACTCTCCTTAATTGAAATTATTACACAAAATGTTCTTGTGGAGGAGTCATTGTGGTGAGAAATGTGGCAAAAAATGTTGAGTTAATGCTTAACACAAGATAAAAGGGTTGGCTCAATTTACCAAGATGGAAGGAATTGTGTTTGGTTTATGATCCACAATGGCCAACACCGGGTACCTCTGACCACAAAAACAGAAAATGGCTTTTTGTTTAGATTACTCCCTTCTTGGAGGGAGTTAAAGATAGATCTTGAAGAAATTGCTTAGTCAGAGGTGGTAGAATAGAAGTGTCTTAATGGACAGAGCCAAGTGAAATGATGACAGGAATTTTCCTGATCACTCCCAAATTCCCCTCCAAACAACTTTAAATAATACCTCAAATTGGATTTTTGTGAAGCAGAATGAACAAAAGGATGTGATGAAATAATTTTATAGCCCGTCAGGACCACTTAGAAGTTCTACAGGAAAGGTGTGTCTCACTGCAGTGACTATAGCACAATCTAGCATAACTAGAAAAGCCAGAAAAAGACTGCTTCCCAGAAAACCAGTGCAGTTTTTGAGGGTCATCAACAGTGACTTATAGAGCACTCAGCCAGCCCACAGAAAGCAAAAGGTCAGACAACTGGTCATAAAGAGATTACAGTGGACATTTAGCCCATGCTGGGTGCAGGGATCTGTTGAATTGCCCATACATGGTTCTGGGGTGCAGTTTCAGAATAAAAGAGGAACACTAACACACCAGAGCTTGTGGCCACAGGGAAACCAATTCTAGGGCAGAAAAGAATGTTTGTGGTCACTCACAGACCACAAGAGGAGTGAATTCACCAGTCCTTAGATCATACCACCTTGGAAGAACTGAAATTTCCAAACTCCCAAGCATTAGCTCTGAAAAGAACATCATGAAAAACATGAAGCTTGGGACAGTGCTTCTTCTTTAACACAAAGTTAAAAGTCATGAAATAGGCTAGAAAAAGAACAAAAATAAAAAACCCCAACCAAACAAAAAGTTATTGTGGTGATAGGGAAGATCAAAACACAAACTCAGACAAGGACAACAATGTCAACATGGTTACAGGCAAAGCCTCAAACAAAAATCTGGGAGGACTACTAAATGAAACTATTGTTCCTCCTATTCTGGTATACTGGGAGAAATGTGAGGAATAAGTACTTTAGAGTAGAGGGCAGCCTGAAGCAGATTAATATGTAATTAGGAAAATTTAACAAAATAAATTTTAAAAAATACATAGATAATATTACATTTTAAACTGGTCAATATGCAGTTCCTAGGAATCGTTATCTATGGATTAATGGTCTTTCTTTCTGAGTTTAACATCACTATTGTAGAGAGTAGCCAAGAGTAATCTCCTGGAAGAAGCCAAATTTCTATTCTTGCAATAGTTTAAGGAGTTGTGAAAAGAAGAGGTTTCATATAAAGGGAAATTTTAAGGGAATTATAAAAGCCATAATGGAAGTAGAAGGTAAAGTGGGATTATAATTGCATGGTGGAAGATGAGGTGGAGATAAGGGAGTAGAAAATTATAGCAAGGGAGGGGAGTTTCCATTTAGGTATTTTTAACCTTTGAATCATAAGGATTCAAAAAGGAGGAGAAAGAGGAGAGGGTTTGTTAAACTTTCCCAGTATCCCCAGTGCATAGTAGATGTTTAATAACTGCTTGTTGACTTAACTTAAAATATCTTTCTTTATCTTACCATTGCCAATACTTTAATTCAGATTTTTATTATGTCTGACCTGAATTACTGTATTAATCTCCTCACCTCTATTCCTGGATATTCCTATATTTCTGCTCCAATCTTTCGTAGACATTGCCAATGCAATCTTTCTAATGCTCAGTAATGATCATGTTCAAAGCCTCATTATTTACTGAATAAAATACAAACATCTTAGCCTTTTTTTGTTTGTTTCTGACCTGTCATTCATTCTCATATCACACTAAACAGTCTATCTCAAATAGCCAATGCTTTACAAAACTATGCTATTCACCAAGATTAACAAACCCATTCTCTATTCCTTTGCTCAAACATGGAATAGTTTCCCCCACTATCAGTTTATACTTTTTGAAATAATGCCTAATTCTATGAAACCTTCCCTGAGGGATTTTTCCAACCTCTGTTATACACCATTGGCTCTTCTTTTATGCCTTTATCAAAATCTTATTTAGTTGAATTATGTTTATCTGCATATATGTCTATATACCATGGTCTATTACTGCTCTGTCAAAAGATGGAAAATGTGCTTCATTATTAATATTTAAAATTATGACTCTGCTTTAGTCTAAGTTCTGTGGTCGTTCAGTGTTGTCTCTCCTTACATCATGAGAGTCAGTGATAAATTTTCTCCTGATTCTGCTCAATTCACTTTGTATCAGCTCATACATTTTTTTCTATGTTTCCCTGAATCCATCATACACATTATTGCTTATAGTTTAATAAAATTTTATTGCATTCATATACCATCATTTGTGCAACTATTTGCACATCAGTGGACATCTATTTTGTTTTTGTTGTTTATCACGGTATAAACTGCTGCTATACATATTATTACACATAAAACCCTTTCCCTCTGGCCCTAACTTACTTAGGATAAATACCTAATTGTCATATGACTAGGCCAAAAGGTATATTCAATTTAGTGAATTTTGGCATATAGTTCCAAATTGTTTTCCAGAATGGTTGAACTAATTCAGAGATCCACCAAGAGACCATTAATGTACCTACCTTCCTACAATTCTTCCAAAAATCCCTGCTTTCCTCTTTTATTATTTTTGCTAATCTGCTGAAAGTAAGGTAGAAACACAGAGTCATTTTTATTTGTATTTCTCTTATTATTGGTGACTTGAAACTTTTTTTTAAAAAAGAGCTTGCTGACAGCTTGAAATTCCTCATTTGAGAATTGCCTATTCATACTTTTAAAAAACAACTTATATTGTGAAGATTGGATCTTATTCTTACATATTTGTATCAATTATTTATCTATGTTTTTAAATATCTTGGATGTTAGTACTTTATCAGAGAAATTTGTTACTTGTTTCCTTTTTTTTTTTCCCCCCCTGGGGCTGGGGTTAAGTGACTTGCCCAGGGTCACACAGCTAGGAAGTGTTAAGTGTCTGAGACCAGATTTTTGACTCAGGTCCTCCTGAATTCAGGGCTGGTACTCTATCAACTGTGTCACCTAGCTGCCCCTACTTGTTTCCTTTTTGACTCTAACTGTGTTTATTGTTTTTAACAGAAGTCTTTCAATTATATAATTTAAAGGGTTTTGTTTTATTTTTTAATTAACCTTTAACTCTTGTTTGATAAGAATTCTCCATTTTGTCATAATTGTGAAAAATATATCCTATCCTTTTTTTCCACCAAATTTTAAAAGATATGATCTTTTTAAATTATGCAATTTATTTCTTTTTAGTTAATTATAGTATACAGTACAAAGAGTGCTGGTGTAACTCTAATTTCTCCCAGTTTACTTTTCACTTTTCCCAGTAATTTTTATCAAGATGGAAGTTTTTTAAAATAGGGGGTAATTTCCTGAATTTATCAATCATTATACTATTATATGCAACTGTTTCACTTATTTGTCTAATCTAGTCTTCATTTCGTATTGAATAGTAATGTTCTGTTACTTCATGTATCAAAATTTGTTTAGCTATTCTCCAGTTGGTACATACTTATTTTCCTTCCAGGCCTACTATAGACAAAAATCTTGCAGTTAATATTAGGCAATTATAGAATCTTTTTTTGCAATCGTTTCTTAGATTCTTTTCCAGTTCTTTTTCCATCCTCTGGTATCCTGTAATCAATCTTATGCAACTTGTCCTAAAATATAACTTCACTTTTATTTTTAAATGGCTCAAAACATCCAATTGTTAAGTTGCTTCAGTTATATTCAATTCTTCATGACCCCATCTGGGGTTTTCTGGTGAAGATACTGGAATGGTTTATCATTTGCTTCTCCAGCACATTTCACAAATGAGGAGACCGAGGTAAAAGGTTTAAGTGACAACTTAGGAAATTTTTCTGATTTCAGGTTGGGAACTGTGTCATTTGGTTGCCACATGATTTTCCATGGCCCACATTAAAAAAAAAAATATTTTGACACTAGAATTCTTGAAGTCTACAGCAAAGGTGGCAAACTCAGTGCAATGCTCTTAAATGCCCCCAAACCAAATTAAAATCTAATTAGGAAATGTTTAACAAAATAAATAAAAATACAATATAGATTTTTGTTTGTGATTTTCTAAGTCAAAACACTGCCTTCAGGGATCATTTTTTATTTGAGTTTGACCCCATTGCTTTACAACTAATTTCACATGGCTCCCTCACAAGAACCCACCCATCTTTCCAACTATTCAGGGAAATCAGAATTCCCTGAAACATTTCTCTAGATTTTTTTACTATGGGAACCTTCTCATTATACTTCCCTTGCCTGCAATGTCTCTCTCTCTCTTTTTTTTGGCCCATTTGCATCATGCCCTTCCTTCAAAGTGCAGCTCAAGTCTTTATGTCCATGAAGCTTTGTTTGACTAGATCATCAGGAAATTGAGGGGGAAAGGAATTTTGTGTAGGAGATGATGGAGGAGAGAGATGGCAAGTATCACAAAAGGTTCCCTCAAGTCAGCTTTGTAAATCATGATATAAAAATAATAGGGAATAATAATAAGTATTTCCTATGTTTCATGCACCATGCTAAGTGCTTTTTACAAATATCTCATTTGATCATAAAAAAGGAAAAGGGACCCATATGCACAAAAATGTTTGTGGCCGCCCTCTTTGCAATGGCCAGAAACTGAGTGGATGCCCATCAATTAAAGAATGGCTGAATAAATTGTGATGTATGAATGTTATGGAATATTATTGTTCTGTAAGAAATTATCAGCAGGATTTTAGAGAGGCTTGGAGAGACTTACATGAACTGATGCTGAGTGAAATGAGAAAAACCAAGAGATCATTGTATGCAGCAACAGCAAGATTATACAATAATCAGTTCTGATGGACATGGCTCTTTTCAAGAGCAAAGTGATTCAGATCAGTACCAAAAGATTTGTGATGAAGAGAGCCATCTGCACCCAGAGAGAGGATTATGGGGATTGAGTGTGGATCACAACACAGCATTTTCACTTTTTGTTGTTTGTTTGCTTTTTGTTTTCTTTCTTATTTTTTTCCCTTTTTGATCTGATTTTTCTTGCGCAGCAAGATAATTGTGGAAATATGTATAGAAGAATTGCACATGTTTAACATATATTAGAATACTTACTGTCTAGGGGAAGGGGTGGAGGGAAAGGAGGAGAAAAAAATTGGATCACAAGGTTTTCTAAGAACTAATGTTGCAACAAAATTCAGTTCTGCACATATATACTGTACCTAGGATATACTATAAAATATTTAATATGTATGGGAATGCCTGCCATTTAGGGGAGGAGGTAGAGGGAAGGAGGTAGAGGGAAGGAGGGGAAAAATTCGGGAACAGAAGGGAGTACAAGGGATAATGTTGTAAAAAAAAAATTACCTATGCATATGTATTGTCAAAAAAATGTTATAATTATAAAAATTAATTTAAAAAAATAAAAAAAAAGAACTAATGTTGCAAACCATCCGTGCATATGTTTGGGAAATAAAAAGCTTTCTAAAATATCAAAAATTAAATTAAAAAATATCTCATTTGATCCTCATAATAACTCTATGAGCTGTTATTGTCCCCACTTTACAGTTGAGGTAACTGAAGCAGACAGAGGTTAAATGACTGGCCCAGGTTTATACAATTGGTAAGTATCTTAGTCTGAATTTGAATTCGACCGTTTCTGACATCCAGCCCATCACTCTTTTTTCTACTCTGCCATGGCTTCTGTAATGCAGGATGGATTTCAAGAGAAAGTTCTTTGAGGAAGAATAGAATCCATAGAGCTTACATGGGCCAGTTGAGGGCTCAGGAAAATAAATTATGTAAATAAATGATGAAGAGTCAGTGCTGAATGTGCCATTTTCCTTGGCACTTTTCTAGAGAATAAAGCCTCTTTAGGAAGCTATCTATTCTTTTAAAATCATCTATTTGCAAAGAGTCTCCTTTAACACATGTGAGGAAGACCCAGGACTTTGACTTTGAGTAAGGCATGTGAAACTAGGGAGAAGGTCAGAATTGCAAGACTATCTCAACCCTATGGGGCTGTCCTTCTATATCCTTGTGACATAAGTGTGAGAAGATGCTTTGTGACATGTTGAGAAAAGATATTGCTTAAGTGACTTCCAGAAAATTTCACAAGGTAAATAAAGCCAGGGAGGGACAATGGAATGAATGGGTGGATGCTACAGCTTCCTTCCTGCAAGACAGGCTTTTAAAAAATCTTGGATTATAAAAGGAACCAAGAACATGAAAAAGACAGAACAAGCTGGTGAACTGGGAGTTGCCATCATGGGCCAGAAGTTCCTCTGGTGGGGTGAGTATGGATCCAATAGACTCATCAGTGGAGGATTTGGATTGGGGTAGGGACTAGATGGAAAGGAGAGAGGACACTCTATGGAAAAAAAATTTAAATCAACATTTTGGAGAGACTAGTGGAATAATTGAACCAGAAGTTTCATTTCATATCATCTAGTTTAGTCCCTTCCTTATTACGAATAAGAAAAATTAAGCCCCCAAGATTAAAATCTTTTTGAGGATAAAATGGAGAGATGTGGACTAGACTATAGGAATTAAGTAGAATTGGTCCAGAGACTTGACCCATAATGATTTGATGTTGTATGCGTACAGTATTTCACGTATATATCTTTGGCCATATGCATAGGATGTTCTTAAAATCATGGACTTAAATGAGTATATAGATGGCATATTTATCAAATTTGCAAATAATGCAAAACTGGAAAGGATAACTAATACGTTGTTTAGAGGGGAGAGAGATAGGATTCCAAAAAATTAGGTTAGAGTACTGAGTCAAATCTAATAATATGAAATTAAATAAGAAGAAATGTGGTCACAGGATCATAAAGCTAGATAGGCTTTCTTTAGGAAGTAATGGAGCAATGTCTGAAAAATTAATTGTGACAACATAGTTTTTTATCTCTTTCTATCTGTAAGTGATGACCAATGACTTGGTCTCTTGGAAAGATGCCAAGAAAAGATTAGGGCCCATTTGGGTTGGGGGCCACAAGATACAGACTATGCATAGAAATTGCACATGAAAAATAAGACAAGAGAAACACAGATAAGTCTGTGGGTCTCAGTTTCCTTATCCTTAGAATGAGAGAATTGAACCAATTGAACTCAAAGGTCCCATCCAGTTCTAACATTCTATGAGATCAGTCCTGAGAAATAAGGAACAAAGGAATCTCTGCATTTCTCTCTTCTATCTTCACTGACAATAAGAACTGGAAAGATTGCTTAATGGGTATGGGTAAAGGAAATGAGAGGGAAAGTCAGCTTGGCAGAGGTAGGACTGCAAATCCTTGACTTGTATTCCCTTTTCCTTTATAATTTCTAATTATTTTCATTCCACAAAGGCACCTAGCACCTCTATAGCTTCTAAAGCATCCAACCCAGACTCATTAGCAAAGTAGAAGCTATGGAGGTGGCCATTTGGGAAATGACCTCTCCCTTTTCCCTTGAAAACTACTTTTCTGTTACTATGCCATTTTTATTTTCCCTTTTACTTCTAAAATTCGTGGGGAAATTGTCTATACCCAATACTTCTACTTCATTCATTCTGCATTTAATAAACTCTTATTTTTTTCTTCAACCCCCTGTAATCTAATTTACCTTGTCACTACTCTACTGAAATCACTCTTTCAAAGATCATCAGTGATATCTTAATCATCAAACCTAGTGGGTTTTTTCCTTTAATCCTTATCTTGCTTCAGTCATTTTTTTTTTTTGGTGGCCATTTACTAAACTCTTCTTTTAAATATTCTCTTCACCCCTGGTTTCAGAAATAACCACATTCTCCTAATTTACCTCCTGCCTGTCTAACCTCTCCTCTATGTCCTTGGCCAATTCCTCGACCTCTTTTCCACCTTTTAAGATGTGAGTTCTCCTAGGATTTGTCTCTGTTCTTCTTCAGTTGTTTTTCTCTATTCTCTACTTAGTTAATCTCACCCTTTCCCACAAGTTCAGATGCTACCTTTATGCTGCTATGAAGCAGGTATTTAATGCTTTCTGCATTTTGCATAAAATGCTCAGAATACTCCAGTAAAGGAAATGGAAGCCAAATCTTTCCCTGTGAGTGGGAGGATTCTCATGGCCAGCTTCCTGAGCATGGGAATTATTCTTTCCCAGCATAGTTGGGTGTTAGGCTAGAAAAGATGAATAGCATCCATTAACCAAACAATAAATGGTACTGGTTCCCTCTTCCCTTGAACAGAGTTCAAGGAAGGAACTTGCTTCTCTAGTAACTAGAAAGAAAAAGTTGTTACTTCCCTCTTCCTGGTCTGTTTTTATTTCTTCACATGCCAATGGGTGTTTCTGACTAGATAATTCCTTCCCTACCTCCACAAGCAATCTCAACTAATTTGCAGAAGATTAGACTCTGGAATAGCCATTATGAGGCACTCAGACTTCTGCTGCTCTATTAATCTTCCAGAAATATAAAGCAAATAGAGGTGATTTCATAGTCCAGTTCAGGGAGAAGATGCCCCTGGTGAGAAAACTGCCCTGGCTCAGGGCTTAATGAATACTCTCAAGGTTGCAGTGGGCAAAGCATTTGAGAGTATCTTACATCTGTGTGTCCTTTGCTAAGGTCAGAAAGTCCTCAGAGGAACTAAAAATAACTCAAGTTGAGTATGTTGGGAGTCCTTGTCCATAAAAGGATGTTCATTTCTGGATTTATAAACATCCCTTTTTTGGTCTTTATTTCTGCAGGTTTTTTGGCCTTGATGCTACTTCAAGGTGGTAAGTAATGATTTTGTTACATTATCTTTGTCTAGCTTTCTGGGTCTGTTAAAATAGGTAGAGGGTTGAACTTGGACTGAGGAAGACCAAAATTCAAATCCTGCTAGCTGTTTTAAGTTCTTCTAGCCTGAGTTTCCTCTTCTATATCATAAGGATTATGATACCACCTACTTCAATGAATTGTTTAAAGGGCAAAATGAGATATTTCTAAATTACTTCACCAACTTCAAAGCACTATCTAAATACTATTTATGATGATGATGATGATAGTGATGGTGATGATGGTGATGGTGATGATGGTGATGATGGTGATGATGGTTATGGTGGAGGTGATGATGATGATGGTGGTGCTGGTGATATACCATGATATCGGTTTTTGTTGCCTTTGCCCCCTGACCTCTCTGTACTCCTTTCTTTCTTTCTATATATCTCTACTCCTGTGCTTTAATCTCTCTCTGTCTAAATATCTTCATCAATGTCTGTTTTCTCTACTGGTTGTCACAGCAAACATTCTTGGAGGCATTTACAATGTGCAATTTAATGTGTTTCTTTGTTTTGATGAGCCTCTCTGTCTCTAGATCTGCCACTATCTAGAGAAGGAAAATCCTATGTGTCAGGACCAAGCCTCAAACCCAGTTCTTCCTGGCTTTGAAGCTTTCTCTTTAGCCACTATGGAACACTAATTCTCAACACCGTGATATAAATTGGCAAAAATCTAATGGTACCTTAAGCTGAATAAATAGAGGAACAGTGTCCAGGATCAAGGTTATTATAATCCTGCTATATTCTTCCTTACTTAGGCCAAATCTGAAGTGTTGTGCTCCCTTCTTGGTGCCATATTACTGTGCAGAGGAAAAATTTAGACAGGCTAGAGCTCAGAGGAGAGTAGGTTGGAGGAGATGGGAGAAACTAGAAACTATTCCAATAAGAGGAATGCTTGAAGTAATTGGAGATTTTTAGTCTGGAAAACTGAAGACAATGGGGATATGATGGCTGTCTTCAAGCATTTGAAGGTCTGACCCTAAGAAAAGGTATTGCACTTCTTCTGTTTGGTGCCAAAGAACTAAGAACAATGGGGGAGGAGGGAGGAGTGACTGGAAGGCTGATTTTGACTTGATATAAACACTTTCTAACTATTGGAGCTGTCAGAAAATGAACTGAACTACCCCAACAAGTAGTGAGTTCTTCATTTTATTGATGCTCTTTCAACAGAAGCTGATTCATCATTAGTATTTGTATGTTGTAAAGGAGGTTCCTATTAAAATATGGATTGAACTAACTAGGCTTTGAGGTTCCTTTCAATTTGATGATTTTGTTATTTGTCCAAGAAAGAATCTGCAGCTGACCAGTATGACTTGTTCTCCTTTACAGGTTCTGCCTACAAATTAGTTTGCTACTTCACCAACTGGGCTCAGTACCGAGCTGGGCTGGGATATTTCATCCCTGATTCCATTGACCCACAATTATGTACCCATCTTATCTACTCCTTTGCCAGTATCAACAAAAACAAGATCACCAATAGGGAGTGGAATGATATTACTCTGTATCACACCTTCAATGATCTCAAGAACAGGTCAGTGGGATGAGAATGAAAATGGATGGGATGGAGGGTGAGTTAGGCAAGCCCATCTTAAGTTAATCTAGATCCTTGACTGATGTGGATAAGAGGAAGATGGGAGAGCCTTGATATTGGGATTCCCATGTTATACAGGAGATTAAAGTGGAAAAAATGAGAAAGGAACACCCCTCTCTCTTTGGTAACCTGGTTACACACGGAGAAAACTTTGGAAAAATTATATAATTTAATGAAGTTATATTCATCATTTCCTGCTTTTCTCTCATCTCATACTTGGTATCCTTATACCAACTCTGGCTTCTCAGGACACTCCATGACCATAATTCTAGCCAAGACTGTCCTCCCCCATTTGGTACCTCATGTGCTTATCCTTACTTCTTCCCCATCAAAATCTGCTTGTCCTTTTGTCCCTCAAAACCATAGTTGGGTGTCTAATGTTTGCTAATATGACAGTGGGTGGTGATGAGTTAATCCTTCTTCTCCTAAGTCATTATGAGAAGAATCTATTAAAGAGATTACTGAAAAGACATGGAGCTCTAAAGAAATCTGGCTGCTGTGGTCATGACAGTTTGAGCTGCAGATAAACTAGCCCCAGCTCTGTAAGGAGTAACTTTCAATTCTGGAGCTAAGAAAGAGTTACTTGGATGTTCAAAATGCAGAAAGATTCCAAGAGTCAATATTAATTAGAAAATTGTATGTTAATGAGGATCTTCTAGAAACACAGTATTTAAATTCAAAGAAATATTTCGAAGGGTGGACATTCTGGGCTCCATGACAGGATGGTAATGAAGCCCTCAGTGAAATAAACTCATTATCTTTCCACTGCAGAAATCCCAGCCTGAAAACTCTCCTGTCCATTGGAGGGTCCAAATTTGGTTCCAAAGGGTAAGCACATAACTCCTAGTATTTATTTCAGTCAGTCAACAAATGTTAATTAAGTCAGTACTATATGTCAAGCATGGTGCTAATCTCTGAGAATATAAGGAAAAAACAAAACACAGTGATTGTTCTCAGGGATATTATATTGTACTACATTAAATATATTAATTTCTACACATGTTTAACATATATCCTATTGCTTGCTGCCTTGGGGAAGAAGGAAATGGGAGAGAAAAGAGAGGGAGAAAAATATGAAACAAAAGTTTTGCAAAGGTGAATGTTGAAAACTATCTTTGCATGTATTTGGAAAAATAAAATAATATAAAAAATAAAAATAAATAAATTGTTAAAATATATTAATTCCCCCGGCCAGGGGTAGATCTTCTCTCAGCCAATTTGATTCTGTGTCCTTGGGGTTTTATGAAGAGTAGTTGATATTTATATTTTAAATAAATTTAATAATATAATATTATGTAATTATATAATAATATGTTTATAAAACATTTATATACATTCTTTCATAACAACCATGTGAGGAAGATATTATCTGCATTTTGCAGAGGATAGAGGAGGTTTCAATTAAATTATTATTACCCAGTTAGGATATGTGAGAGGGAGGATTTGAATCTAAGTCTTTTTGACTTTATAAGAGTTTTATAAGATTTATAAAAATCAGTCTTAGCACCAGGAAGTTAAGGATTCAAGTCCTACATCTGAAAGAGTTACTTGGATGTTCAAAATGCTAGAAAGATTCAAATGGATAAGAATTGGAGTAAAGATGATGATCCAGGGACCCATGGGCATTCAGACCTTAGTGGTTTTTGCACTTGAAGCATGGTTTTTAGAGATTCTATTCAGACTAGAAATGAAACTGCCGTTGGAAACTTCCCTAGACTCTGGAGTAACATATTAGGCTGACCTCCTTACCAATTTTTCCCAAAAGACATCAGACTTGTTTCTACCAGGTTCCATCCCATGGTGGAGTCTCCTGAATCACGATCAACATTTATCAGCTCCGTGATCCCGTTCCTGAGGAATTATGGCTTTGATGGGCTGGACATAGACTGGCTCTACCCTGAACTGAATGAAAAGCCCTTTTTCGCTTCTCTGATTCATGTACGGCTAAGTCTCGTGGAATCATTGGCCCATTCTTCCTATGACAAAGCAGACCAGATCCTCTCTTTGGTCAGCTCCCAGAGCAAGAGGGAGTTCTCAATGGCAAAGGAGAAGGATGTTATAGATCATGGAGGGATGAATGGAAAGTAGCCGTCTTAACCCTTTCCTAGTGTACCTTTGGGGTACACTCTGTTCTAATTCTTGAGGAGTCTCAGGAGGATAGTGATGGGTGGTCCTGATACTGGAGGATTATCCTTTCCTAACCCATAAGATTCCTGGATTCCTCAGGATTTCCTAGGAAAGGAGACTTTGCTTTGTCACATTTCCCAAGCCCCAAGCTAAAGTCTCGTTCTTAAAATCTGACTCTTAGGCACCTTCCTTCTTATGTTCCGTAGGAGTTAGCTGTTGCCTTTCAGAAAGAAGCCAAAGATTCCAGGAAGGAGAAGCTTCTCTTGTCTGCAGGGGTGGCTGCAGGAAGGCAGATAATTGATAACAGCTATGAGATCAAGGACCTGGCAAGGTGAGGAAAACTGGAGTCACCCGAGCTACTCCTCTACCTTTACCCAGTTTGGACACATGATCTGGGCAGGTATGGGATGTGATAAAGAGGAAGATACTTTGTTTTAAAAGCTTTCTCTAGAAAGCCTTTTTAATCACCTGTCCAGACTCCAAACCTTTCACATTTCTATCACAACTCACAATCCCTTATACTATACCTTAAGCTTATAGTTTTTTAAGGATTTTCAGAAGAATTTTTTTTTTACTTCTTTTGCTTTCTGGATTCTGTAGTGATGTGGATTTCATCAACCTCCTGACCTTTGACTTCCATGGATCCTGGGAGAATCCCCTAGTTACTGGCCACAACAGCCCTCTGAAGAAAGGGAACCAGGACCTGAGGAATAGCGGTTACTATAATGTGGTAGGATTGAAATGCTGAGAGGAATGGTCAAAGGAGAGGGACTTTTTAAAAAGTCTAATCTTTATTAATCATTATACTATATATATTATGAGTTCTAGTACAGAATTATGATTCATAAATATATCAATTATATATGACATGTAACAGTTCATAATCTTCCTCTTAATTTCCCCTATAAGTGAAAAGCATGATTTGTAAATATATCAATACATGAGGCAGCTAGGTAGTACAATGGATAAATTAACAAGATAAAATAAAATAAAAATTATTTCAAAATATTACTTCATTTCCCCCTTTAACCACCCTGACAATGGGCGCTATTATTATTCTCATTTTACAAAGGAGAAAACTGAGGCAGATGGTCACTAAATAGGATTTGAACTCAGATCTTCTTGACTCCAGGCCCAGTGCTCCATCTACTGTATTACCTATCTCTTCACAATTGTGCCTATGGCAAAAGCAACTACTATCCTTACCAAATGGAGAAATATGTATTGGCGTATTCTTCATTTCCCAAATGGAACATTCCATCCTGACCCATCTCTACTAACAATCATTCTTAAACCCGTTCCTTTAACCCCAACACCAGCTTTTCCATCATATTGACAAGAGAGCATCCTTTCTCTGATTTTATCCAAATGATGACCCTTTAACATGGGCAAAAGAAGGATGTCTATACTTAATGAAACTGATTTATCCAAGTAGATATATAGATTATAAAGGTCTGGAAAAGGAGCTACAGAGAAAGGTTGGGGAAAGCCTCGTGCCTTTTAACATTAACCTCACCTCCACATTAACTCTGTTCTTTTTGGAATAGGGCATTTTTTATTTTTCTGGAAATATTTTTGGGGGGATTTCTGAAAATTTTTCCAGGCCTTCATATCTTTTTTCATTTGGCTTGTCAGCTTGAGAAATGGTGCCATAATTAATTAATCTCTTTGCTGCTCCCACTCTGTTTCTGTCAGATCTCAGTTTAATGCAGTATAAGGAGTTGATTTGTGGTTGTGGGATCTGGATTTAAATCGTGACTCTGGGTTTTACTCCCTGTGTGACTCTAAAAAGGCTACTTTGGCTCTCTGTGTTCAATTCTTTATCTGAAACCTACTGAAAGTTCATAATCTTCCTCTTAATTTCCCCTATAAGTGAAAAGCATGATTTGTAAATATATCAATATATAAGGCAGCTAGGTAGTACAATGGATAAATAAATAAGATAAAATAAAATAAAAATTATTTCTGAAAAAAATCACTGAATTAGGTGATCACTAAGGGTCTTTGCCAGCTCTGAGTTTTATGATTCAGGACGTTTTCCACTGTAGGGGACCCCTCAAATCAGATATCTTACCTTTCCTTTTCTCATCCATTCCTATAATTCATTCTATAGAAATTTCACGAGCACTCACCATGTATAAGGAACTGGGAATAAGGAAGATAGATTCCACTTCACAATTCTTTTTTGGCTTCCATTGTAACCCATAGAAGGAAAACAGTTCCAAATTAACCTCTCTTCTACTCTCATCTGTTAGAGTGAGTGAGTCTTTTTGAATATTAGAGAATAATGAGTGCTACTTCAGGAAACTATGAAAATATGGGACCCCATGGAAGTAGGAACTTTATCCCTATTTCCAAGACAAATGCCAAGGAGAGGATGAAATTGCCAGCCTTGACGACAAAGACCTCGATGGCTAGTTTTCTTATATCTCCTAAAATTCCCTGACATTTTTTTAATTTAAAAAAATTCAGGAATTCATTGCTTTATTTTAAAAATAACATCTTAGTTTCTTTAGGGCCAGTGAATCACATAGAAAGACCAATTAGCAACTTATTGCCAAGAATCAAAGCATACCTTTTGCCCTCCTCCATGCCCCCGTGATGGAGAAGCCAAAAGTTTTGAGCAGATTGTAATGACAAAGCCATACTTGCGTTCTTTATTTCTCTTCATTCGAGGCTCAGTTTGTCTTCCCTTCCCAGGATTATGCTGTGAACTACTGGAAGAATCGGGGAATGCCAGGGAAGAAGATCATCATGGGTATCCCTATGTATGGCCGCTCCTTCACCCTCTCTACACCTGCATCTAACTCAGGTGTGAGAGCCCCTGCCAGTGGTCCTGGCACCCCCGGCCAATTCACTGCAGAAGAAGGCTTTTTAGCCTACTATGAGGTACAAAGAATTTTCCCTAATATTAGACTTCCTGCCATATACAGATGCCCACCTTAGAATAGACAGGGGAGATAAATTCCCAGGAAGCCAGTCCACATAGAGGGCTCCAAGGTTCAGGTCTGTACTGGTCTGTGAATGGGAGGAGGGAGAGAGATTCCTTGCTACCTTTCAGTCTCCCCTAGAATATGTGCCAAAAAGTACAAAAGACTCTGAAAGTCAATGAGTCATTCAACAAACTTCGAGAACGCACTACGTCTAAGGCATGGTGGGTGCCCCAAGGATGAGTAAAATACTCCTGCCCTCTCTGGCCTTACGGTGCAGCTGGGAAGACAGAAAATGAATGATTCTGCTCAGATTCAGAGGGCCGAAGTAGGAACAATTTGTAGAAATGATTGATTCAGATTTCAGTGGCTACAAGGAAAAACTTAACAGTCAGAGTTCATTCAAAAATAGAATGAATGGAGGGATCTTGGAAGGAATCTCCTTTACTAGCAAACTTCAAGCGATGACTTATTGGGAATTCGATAGCCAGGCGCTTTTGCTTAGGCATAGAACAGTCTTACATAGAGTTTTTTAGTCTTTTTGTGTCATGGGCTCTTTGGAAGTCTGATAAAGCTTTGAGGTTCCTCCTCAAAATAATACTATAAAGCATAAAATGAAATATATCAGATTACAAAGGAAACCAATGTTCAAAATATCAAAACAAAACAAATCCACAAATACTCTTGAGATCTATCCAGGGATTGTTTGTGGATATTGGTCTAAGAATCCAAGGCTAAATGCTCTTTCCACCCCTCTCCCCACCTCTTTCCTATTCTATTAGGTATGCCAGTTCTTAGAAGGTGCGACAGTCAAACAAATCCCAGAACAGCTGGTGCCCTATGCAGTTAAGGGGAACCAGTGGGTCGGCTTTGATGATGTGGAGAGTGTGAAGACCAAGGTAAGTGTAACCAAGGTAATGGAGACAATGAGAAAATCCTGGTCAAACTTAGAAAAGTTTGCAAAGAGACAGAGAAGTCCCTAAGATGGCTCTGGGATGAAGTACCAGTGGGTTCTTTAGGCTAAAGTCAATAGTGAGACAAAATAGGTTTCTAAGGACCTGAGCCATAGAAGTTTGAAAGGGGGAAAAGAAAAAGAAGAAAGAGCAGAACAAGACAGAAAGAAAACAGAAAAGAAAGAGGGAAAGAAAAAAGGGAGGATATATACAAGGAAGCAAGGAAGGAATGAAGGAGAAGGAAGAAAGGAAGGAAAGAAGAAAGAAGAAAAAAGGAAGGAAAGGAGGAATGAAACAAAAAAGGAAGGAAAACAGAAAGAAATCAAAGAAGGAATAAAGAAAAAGGGAATGAAGGAAAGTAGAAAGGAAAGAAAGGGGGAAAAGAGAAAGAAAGGAGAAAGAGAGAAGTGTTGATAGTGGCAGTGAGTATTGAAGTTACCTCCCTCTTAATCTCAAGGAGTTCTCAGGAGCACTACTAGTAGTTCCAATTACTTGCCCTTGTTTTAGGCAGGGGGCAGCTCTCTTGTTTCCATAGCTTTCTGTTCCACTTTTGTTCCTCCCAGCTGGCGTCATCTATCTGGCCATCTCAAGGCCACTGTAACTGAAGCAACTCCCTTTCTATGGTCCATGATCCTAAAGTGCTAAACACTTTCAGATCCCTGGGAATCCTGGTGTCAGTGTCTGCCCATTATTCCATGGAGCTTTGTTGTATAGGGGAGAAAGTGAGGAAAAGAAATGAAAGTGTCTACCCTGTCCTCTGAGGATATAGGGTCTGTGAGCTCCCTTAGCTGCCCCTTCCTACCAGGAAGTATTTTTCTCTGTCTAATCTTAATGTTTGCTGCTAAATTATTAATCCATTCCCTCCTGTGGACTAGCACCTAATTTTGAGACATTCCCAGAGATCTAGGAGGATCATTAGATGCTTTTTTTCAGTGTCCTGGCCCAAATCTCTGTATACTTCTTTCAGGTCCAGTATCTGAAAAAGGCAAGTTTAGGAGGGGCCATGATTTGGGCCATTGACCTGGATGACCATACTGGCAAATCCTGCAAACAAGGAGCATTCCCACTCATTCAGGCAATCAAGAAGACACTGAACTCTGGCAAAACAGGTATTGGAAGTGGAAGGAATACTTGCCCTCCAGAGGTAGTTATGTGAAATGGAAAAGGCTCCAGACTTTAGAGTCAGAAGATCTGAATTCAAATTCCAATTTTGTTGAATATTAGCTGTGTGGTTTTTGTCAAGTCACATCCCTCTCAAACTAAGTTTCTTTATCTAAAATGAGAGTGTTATATTTTATACCCTCGCAGATTCTTTTGAATTCTGTAACCTATGATGATAGACTCTTGAAGAAATAATATACAAATACATATGGGCATTTTTAAGTGACTCCATAGTGCTAAGTGTCAGACCCAGAGTCAGAAAGACTTATCTTCGTGAATTCAAAACTGGATTCAAATACTTCCTAACTGTTTGACCCTAGGAAGTCACTTAATCCTGTTTGTTTCAGTTTCTTCATCTGTAAAATGGGAAGATTAAATAGCAAACTATTCCAGTATCTTTGTCAAGAAAACTCCAACAGCAACGACAACATTTGTATTGCTATACAGAAATTCATTCCCTTGTTTCTCATTTTTGGCCCAAAGAAGTTCTTCTAGACCCTGATTCTGATTTCTGTTTCTCCCGGGCTTGGCAAACAAACAAACAAACAAAAATAAACAAAAACTAGATAAAAGCAAAATCAGATGCCTCTAATAGAAGGACTTGATGAATTGTTCCTCAGATTCTAATAGTTTGTATCTTTGCCTCACGAGCAGAGAGTTTTAGTTTTGATTGTTCTCTTCTCTTTCCATTTACAGTTTAAACTAGAAATTGAATGTCTGGACATTCGTCCATTTTGGCAATGCTCACAGATGGATAACCTATGGCTATGGACATCCTTGCCTTCCTGCCCATCCCACCAGTGACAATTTTACTTCATTCTCCAGCTGCTGAACAGAATAAAATATAAATATTTTTACCTAAGAAAATTTACTTTTATAATAGCATTCTGTCTTCATATTCACACAGTCTCCAACCTATTGGGGCTCAAGTCATTCATCCTCCTAATTTGAGATCAAACAATACTTTTCTCATTACCCCACTCAACATCTCTCTTCCATTCCTGCTTTCTGAAGCATCATCCTGCAGGACCAGGAGACATTTCCCTGGTGTATCCATCAGTGACTTAGAAAATCTTTTGCTTTCTTCCATCCAAGGATTGGAAGTGGACTCAAGAAACAAAGAACCAACATATTAATTTTGTGTTCTAACAACCATTTAGAGGTCAGTGATCAACTCTATGGACCTCAAGAATTTATTGGGTTCTGTTCCTTGACCCTTAGAATCTGAACTCTATAGAATTGTCCCTCCCTCATGCCTGCTTTTAAAGGGAAGGAAGAGATATTTACCTTGCAAACATCCTGGAGCAGATAAGGAAACTAGAAAGGAGGGAGGTCATTATTTGATTTAGAGAGGATTCCGATTTGACATTTTCTTCCAGACTCACTGCCCTGAGGAGACCCTAGGGATGGGGGGGGGTCTTTCCAAAGGGTGACAAACCTGATTCTTAGAGGTAAGGTAGTGATGATAAACAGTGATGGGACAAGATGTAGAAGAGCTACTTGACTTGAAGCATTCACAAGACTGATCAGTCAGTCAACAAGCATTTATTAAGGCTTACTATTTATCAGATTTAGGATGCAAAGAAAATTTAAAAAAAAAAAAAAAAAAAAAAACAACAACAACAACCATAAGAAGTTCTCATTCCAATGGAGGTGATGACATATAAGTGAGAAAGTACATAGATAGTAAATTGACAGTAATTTCAAAGGGAAGGTACTACCAACGTGGGGGGATGGGATCCTGTTCTGGCTGATCCCCATTAAGTTCAAATTGAACCCAGTCTGATGCAGGGGTCCTAGGTAAGGGAAATTAAGAAGGAGCTGGTATTTGGGGGCTGGGGCCATGAGTAAAAAATAACTTTAGAGTTATCAATTGGTTCCGAATCATCAAAGATCCCTAAGATTCTGGCAATGTAAGGCACAATGCAATGTCCTTCAAGGACTTTGATTGCTATTTGATGGATCTAAGCCAGAGATCTCAAACCAAGACATCTTGAAACTTAGTAAATTCTAAATTGATCACTATTGGCTTCTATCCCTCCTGAGAATTCTATCAAATTTGGAAAAAAAAAGGGGGGGAGGCTATGGAAGCAGCACCTGGTTTGGAAGATGGTTGGATGAGACTTTGAAACTGATAGTGATTTCCCAACTGGGGATGACTTTGGCAGATGGGAACCAGATAGAGAGAATGTGATTACAACCAGAAGCTAAAACCAGAAGCAGAAGTGACAGATGGAAGAAGGACCATGTTTGAGTCAGGGCAAGAGGTCAGTGGTCATGTCATATGAATGCAATCAGACAATATAAAAGATTTAGAGGGAAAGAAAGTAGAGGTCATCCAATTCAAACCCTTTTTTTGTATATAATGACATTGAGAAGTAGAGAAGTAGAGAAGTCATTGAGTGATATGTCCTACAGTCCCCATGGCACAGTCATCTCATATATTTCAATAGAATCTCTCCCCTTCTTTCCCATTCCCACTCCTCCATTATTGCTACATATTTAGGACTCCCTGATTTTTCTATCCACCTGAACAAGAATTTATTTTTATGTGTTGTCTCTGCCAATTAGAGTGAGAGCTTCCAATAATAGGAGCTGTTCCCACTTTCTCTCTTGTTGGTCCAATAGGTCTTCACTGTGATTGTACTTTCTGGATAGAAATGGAATTCCAGAGGCTTAGGATAATTCTTGGGTAATCACAGACTCACTTTCTTTTTTAATTTTTTTTTTAAATTTTATTTATAATTTTTTGACAGTACATATGCATGAGTAATTTTTTTTATAACATTATCCCTTGTATTCATTTTTCCAAATTATCCCCTCCCTCCCTCTACTCCTTCCCCTAGATGACAGGCAATCCCATACATTTTACATGTGTTACAGTAAAACCTAGATACAATATATGTGTGTAAATACCATTTTCTTGTTGCACATTAAGTATTAGCTTCCGAAGGTATAAGTAACCTGGGTAGATAGACAGTAGTGCTAACAATTTACATTCGCTTCCCAGTGTTCCTTCTCTGGGTGTAGTTGTTTCTGTCCATCATTGATCACTGGAAGTGAGTTGGATCTTCCTTATGTTGAAGATAACCACTTCCATCAAAATACATCTTCATACAACATTGAAGTGTACAGCTGATCTTCTGGTTCTGCTCATTTCCCTCAGCCTCAGTTCCTGTCAGTCTCTCCAGGCCTCTCTGTATTCCTCCTGCTGGTCATTTCTTACAGAGCAATAATATTCCATAACATTCATATACCATAATTTACCCAACCATTAGGAGACCATCTCTAACCCAATATGTCTCCCTGTGACCTGTTAGAGTCCTGTTAGCTGGCCATGGAATCATGACTGCTAGAGTATCCACCCACCTCATTCCCACAGTCCTCACTTGAGTGGAGATCTCATTACCTATTCCTCAGAAAGATGTAACTTGTCTCCATGTCTCCAATCTCTCCTTTCCCATCTGTCTTCAAATTGCTAACCGAGTAGTCTTGTTTGGGCACACATCTGGTCATACTATGTTTTGCTCAAAACCCTTCATTGGCTCTCCATTGTTACCAAAAGTTCAAACTGTTTAATCTGGCATTTAGATGCCTTATGTGACCTGACATCTACCTTCTTGACTTCATCTACAGGGGTATACCAAAGGAGGAGGAAGAGTCCTAATTTCTCTTACTTTTTAATTTTGCTAAAGAGTAAACCTGGAAACATTTCCCCAACAGCTAAGGAGAGAAGAGTGTCCCTCCCTATTTCATAACCCGTCACCAGCTCCCAGATACCCTATGAGGGGGGCCCTTCTTCTCATACAATGACTTTGGCTCCTTGAGTTGGCCTTTTGCATGTGACTACTTTTCCCCACAATAGTCGGTAACTTCAGTCAACAGCAAAGTTGCTTCAAAAGTTTCCATTTTAGTGTTCCCTACACTTTGGGCTAATTACACAAGATGGAACACAGAGATAAGATTCAAAGGAGATGAAGGGGAGCCAGGTGTAAGCTCACAACTCCATCACTCCACCATGTATACTACTGAGCTTCATTCCAGGATGTGGGTGGGGGCAGGAGGCGGGCCACCATAGCTCCCTACAAAAGTGAGTCAAGAGCTCATTTGGGCCAGGACCTTGCAGTGACAACCCACCATTAAAATGGGCAAAGTGCTGATCCTCACCGGTGAGTTTGCATCTGAGTGAATGGGCCAGTTCCTCCTCTGAGAGCTGCTCTTTCTCCTACTATGGGATTTACCTTCTCAAACTTTTCTTTCCCATCTACCCATCTATTCACCCAACCATTAATCCACCATATTGTCTCTGCCACTGCCCAGTATTTCATTGCCCATAGCTCATGTATTTTGGCTTCTTGGGGAAGGAAGATCTTTGAGTTGAGCATATGCCAGAGGATGGCACTATATTAAGGGCAGAGTTGTTTTCACTCTGGATTTCTTGAAGTGCCAGGATTGGTGCCAGATACTTAAAAAATGCTTATTGATGAGTCCATTGATTTATTGAATTAGTGATTGGTGGGACCAAAGTAGTCCTACTGGTTGATGAAACTAAGCTAGTCTACCAAATGGAATAAATAGCAGAGAAATATGGAGTTATACTAAAGTTTTCTCCATATGGGAAAAAGAGGATAAGCAGAACTAAAAGGAGAGCATCCCTTGGTACTTTGGTACTTTGAAGAGACATACTTGGACTCTTCAAAGAATAAATTCTCTGAGATTCAGTTGATGAGTCAAACAAACAGAATTGACTGGGTGGATTAGATTTGGGGAAAAGGAGGGAAAGTAAAAGGAAAGGGAAAGGGGGAAATCTAGAGATTGTTAATTTCTGAGAGAGACAAGGTACTAACATATCAGAGAGATAGGAATGGAGCTAGCAGAGAAGACTGGGAAAAGAGAATATTTAGTGATCACCGCTGTTTACTTCCTGAAGTGTTTCCACCTGGAAAATGGATTGGTCTTGTGATTTTGGACCCCAAAAGGTAGAATTAAAAATAATAATAAACTTGAGTTTTAAGCAAAGATTTTTCTTTTACAATTAGAGCCATTCCAAAATGGAATACAGGCTATCTTAGGAGATATTGGGTTCCCTGTCATTGGAGAGAAGTTATTCAGTCAACAAGCATTAGTAAGCTCTTGCTACGGTCAAGGCACTGAGCTAAGTTCTGGATATATAAAGAATATAGTTCCTAGTCAGGAATGTTGTAAAATCATGGGATGCTTGTTCAGGTTGGGACAGGAGTAGAAACTCTTTAAGGTCTTTTCTGTGATCCTGTAAGAATTGGATGCTAGGGCAAAATGCCTTATTTAAGCCTTATTATGCCCAGAAAATATTCCTAATTGTTTCAGAGAACTGCAGATGTGATCATTGGGCTTACTTCCCATTCATACTGAATAAAATTGAAGAGATTAATTGAGACAACCAGTAGAACAGTAGAGCAAGTAGTAAGATCCTTGCTCCTCTTTGTCCTTTCCTCTTTACCTCCCATTTGGATTTTAAACCTATTGCCTTCAGCTAGGAAAAGGTTATGACTGACATCCTCTGATGAGACTCCCTTTTCTTCTTCAGGTCTGGCCCTCCTGCTGCAGCTGCAGCTGGGTAAGTATATTTGTTCCCAGGAGGGGAAGGTGGGTGAATCTGGGGAGGAAGTTAACCAGCTCACGTTATTCCTGTTTTCCCTTTTTGGCACATCCAGGCTCAGCTGTCAACATCGTCTGTTACTTCACCAACTGGAGCCAGTACCGCCCTGGGATTGCCCGCTATATGCCCGAGAATGTGGACCCCTGCCTCTGTACCCATATTATCTATGCCTTTGCTGGCATGGCCAACAACCAGATCAAGACCATCGAGTGGAACGATGAGGCTCTCTATGCTGGTATCAACAATCTCAAGACCTAGTAAGTGCTAGACTGGGTTCTTTGCCCATGGCAGGAAGTTTTGAACAAGGAAATAGGAGGGTCCCAAAGAGATCTAGATTCGATCTACATCCACCCAACATTTAGCTCCTCCAAGATCCTATCTTAAGTAGGTTGCTACATGGTACAGTGAATAGAACACTAGTCTTGGAGTCAAGAAGATCTGAACTCATACCTGTTTCTGACATTGGCTGTATGAACCAGGGCAATCCACTTAACATTTCTGTCTGCCTCAGTTTCCTTATCTGTAAAATGACCAGGGAAAGGAAATGGCAAATAACTGCAGTGTCTTTGCCAAGAAAACTCCAAAGGGGATCATAAAGAATCAAAAGCAACTGAAACAAAATCTTATATTTAATTACTTTTTTATTCCTTTTATGTTTATTTTTCATATACTTCTTTATGTAATTCTTGTCTTCCATGTTAGAATATAAGCTCCTTAATGGAGGGATTGCTTTCTTTTTCATATCAGTAACTTCAGAACATAACACGGTATCTGGCAAATAGCTTAATAAATAAATGCTAATTAATTAATTGATTGAATGACTCTTTTGAGAGGAAGACAGTAAAACAATTTTGGAAAGGCAAGACAACTTTCTCAAGTCACATAGCTAGGAAAAATCTGAGATGAAATCCAAACCCAGATCTTTTGATTCCTGGACCAGTGTACAATCTATTCCCCTTCTGGATAGAGGAACAGTTGATGACTTCCAATCACTGGGAAAACCCTAGGATGCGCCATGAGATTGTTTGCTTGAACATGTGGAGAATAACTCAAATACAAAGTATTATTTTGCTATGGGATGGCTGATTTTCTTTGCCCATGGCATTTCTAACTGGTATCTTTCTATCAACAGCAACACCGAACTGAAAACCCTGCTGTCTGTCGGAGGCTGGAACTTTGGAACTCAAGGGTAAAGTATAAGAACTCTGATATCAGTAGCTAAATCAGAACTACTTTTTTTTTCTTCCCAGTTTCTTTCTAGCCTAAACCTACAGAAAATATCTCTGAGTCTTCCCAGAGCAATTGTCCTCTTGGTGTTGCTGTCTGAACCTGTTATCCATTAAGCTTATAGACATTTCCTCATCAGCACCTCATCAGGCATCCAGGACAAGGCTGGGCAATATCCTTAGAAAAGAACAGACAAATCCCAAGATCCCTAAACACTCTGGGGGCTCTGATCCTTCGAAAGTAAATGAAGAGTAGCCCACAGGGGGATGGTTCCCTTTCAGCTCCTGGGAGAACTTAAGCCTGTTGTCAATTTTTGTTTGCTGGTTCTAGATTCTCGGATATGGTTGCCTCTGCTGCAAACCGCCAGACCTTCATCCAGTCGGCTATCCAGTTTCTGAGGAAGTATAACTTTGATGGACTGGACATTGACTGGGAGTACCCTGGGAATCGTGGCAGCCCAGCAGACACCCAGCAGCTCTTCACTGTCCTGTTGAAGGTAAGCTGACTCTCCCCAGTGTCCAAGAGACAGGACGACTCCGGCTCTGGCCCAAGATTGCCTCTCCTAAGAGGAACTCCTTGAATTGATGCTTTTTTTTTTTGATCTAGAATTCTGAGGGAGAGGAAGAGAGAGAGCCCATAGTAGGGACTGATATATAAGGAAATAATTCTCAGGGAGGTATTAGCACTAAAAAGAAACAACTGTACAAGAATGAGGTTAAATTAAATGGTAGAAGGAAAAGGATGAATAAATGAGAAATGAAAGATAGTTCATGTAGGACCACAAGACCTAGAGCTAAGAAATATAGAAATCATCCAATTCTACTATCCTTAGATGAGGAAACCAATGTAAAGAGAGATTATGTGATTTCCCCAGAATTTCTCAGTTATTAAGCCGCACAAGTGAGATGCACAAACAGATCCTCCAACTCCAAGAGCAACTGTCCTCCTACAGCCCCACAGTAATAGAAACAAAATTCCAAGCTTTATCTATCACAAAGCCTTATCTTTATTCCAACCCAACCACCATTTGCATAATCACCCATGTATTCATCCATTCATAGTTCTCAATTCTTTGCTGCCAGGAGTTATTGAGCATATTTCAATTGATCTAATAACATACAATCAAATTTTAAGCAAGTCAAGTTTTCAAAGGCTATATCAAAGACAGGTCCCACAAAGTCAGAGGAACTTGGAATACCCAATGCTTGTCTTTAGTCATATAGAGAGGCAGAATATTAAAATTTCAAAGGATCTTGGGGATCACTTAGTGTACAGTGAGAAAAAAGTCCAGAAAGACTTGTCTAATGTCACACATTAATGTCTGAACTCAGACCTTCTAACTCAAAGTCCAGAGCTCCTTGTTCTACTCTTCTCTCTTCTGTTTGTTCCTCTCTTCCCCTTCCAATTTCAGAACCATAATAACCGTCAAATATTTTAAGAGTGTGTGTAATTATAAGGAATACTGAATGGCTCTGAGTTGTCACACACACACACAACTTTATAATATGAGACCTGTGCCCTTTGTATCCCAGGAAATGTATGAGGCTTTTGAGCAAGAGGCTACCCAGAGCAACAAGCCCCGACTCCTGATTTCTGCCGCTGTGTCTGCTGGCAAAAGTACCATTGAGACAGCCTACCAGATCCCAGAGATGTCCAAGTAAGTGGGTCAGCCTCATGAGAGTCCTCATGTCAGTCCCACCAAGAGGAAAGCAAGCCAGGAGCCTTGGGAGACTGCCAACCTGGAAAAGGCTTCCTTTGGGGGAGCTAATTTGAGAGTTAAGACTTTAGTTTTATCTCTGGAGATATTTGCAAGATTGTCTGAACAAAACAGACTGTTCCATATCACTACTGTCCCAAATTTCTCCTATATCCTGAGCATAGAAATTATTTACTTCTTTGCTCCTTAGGAAAGCAATCTGAAAGCCCTTGAAAGCAAACTTCAAGCCCTAAATAGGAATATGGGAGACATCAAGCTCTGACTACCTATAATCTCCAAAGTACTCTCTGGTGGCAGATAAATGCTATACAAAAAAATTAGTTCCCATTCTTAAGATCTTTATTTTTTTTATTTTTTAATAAAATTTTATTGATATCTTTTTTTGTATAACATCAGTAAATTTCCCGTAATATTTTCCTTCCTTTCTACTCCCAAGGAGTATCTCTTATGTTTTCAATCATTTTCAGTTGTCACTCTTCAACCCATTTGGGGTTTTCTTGACAAAAATACTGGACTGGTTTGCTATTTCCTTCTCCAGTTCATCTTGCAGATGAGGAAAATGAAGCAAAATTAAGCAACTTACTCAGAGTCACATAGCTAGTAAGATTCTGTGGTTGAATTTGAACTTAGATCCTCTGGACTCTAGGAATTTTACTCTAATTCACTGCATCATAAAGCTGCCCTATCTCATAGAACAAATATTATTTTTAAAGGGGTGGAGAGAAGAAAAACAGGAAGGAGAAATTAGAAAAAAAGGTTGAAAATAGGTGCAATCTGTCATTCTCATTGATCTCCTCTGCAAGAGCTGGAGTAGGGATATCTTTTCAGAACTAAGCCCCAAAGCTCTTCCTCATTTTGCCACGTTCATTTTTGATGGTTTTGTATGTTTTTTTTCTTTTACCTTGTTGTAGTCGCTGTACATCATTTTTAGAAGTCAACATATATGAAACAAAGTTGTGACAAATTACAAAGCAACCCAATGAGTAGGGAATCAGCGATGACCGAGAGGGCCTCAGATGAATAGTATGGAGAAAAAAAGACCTCGTGATGGTCAAGATGTAGGGAATACAGACCTTAAAAGGAGGAAAAGTACACTCCACAGAGGGAGCAGAATGAAAACCATGGGCCTGATCTTTCTTGGGTTACTTCTCTCTTTTTTCCTCACCTTAAGATATATGGATCTTATCAACGTGATGACTTATGACCTGAGAGGCTCCTGGGAAGGCTTTACTGGAGAGGACAGTCCTCTGTTTGCTGGACCCAATGACAAGGGTGACTACATCTACTTTAATGTGGTAAGGAAAGCTCTATTGCCTTGATCCCTGAGACAGAGAAATGTATCCTGGGTATCCAGGAGACCCAGTTCTCAGGAAGGCTGAAGAAGGCTGCAGGTCATAGGTCTCACCTCACAAATGTAGAGCTGGCAGCAAACAGTTCATTTATGAAAAAGTCCGGGCTAGCTCCTCTGAAGGGCTCAGAATAAGTCCTTGTCGGGATAGGCAAAAGTCCTTGCCCCACGTGGGGCGCCAAATTGTGTAGGTCCGGTCGTCTCTAAGTTATCCTTCCAGACCGCCATCTAAACTCAATCTCCCAGTCAGACTAACTCCTTGCCCTACTGCCCTTCTCTTTTATCCTAGCAGAGAATGGGCTAGTGAGAACTCCTACAGCCAATGAACTTGCTCCTTTTAAAGATGTAAACTCCTCTTAAAGGCCCAAACCAAAGGTGTGAATTCTGAGCTAGAGAATTGCCCAGACAACCTGAGTTATCACCTTGTAATCCTAACAAATTTAGGTCTAAAGTCTTCATTTGAAGGAGGAGACAGGTTCAGAGGCTTGAAATGATTTGCTCAATAAGTAATAAAAAGCAGAGTCCTTTTAAATCTAGTGTCCCTGAATCATACCATCTTTCCCTTTCCCCATTTTCTAATTTCTTACCTTTGTCCTCAAATTCAAGATTAACCACCCTCAACTCTCCACTCTGCTTAAAAGAGGAAATAGGGAAGTGAATTATCTACAACAGCAGATAATCCAAAAATTCTATGATTCCAGGACTCCATTTTATGACTATCTGCTCAGCCCACCATTATCCCCAATAAGAAAAACCTTTTAAACTTCTGGGGCCAGTCAGAAATATGTTGATTGTCCATAGAAACCAGGTTAAAATTTTAAACTGGATAAAAATCTGAAAGGGGAATAAACTCCATTTGGAGAATGATTTGTATTTTCTATTATTAGACACCCCCCCCAAAAAAGAAATGGGTCCATTTTGGGTCTCAATTGTACTTCAATTGTCCATTTTAGAGAGAGAACAAGACATTGAGAACATTTGTTTTCCAAAGTCATTCTCTTAGTACTTCTGCTAAGTATCTCATACACACTCTTCAGTGCAAGGTGCTAGGAATAAAGAAGAAATGTCCTCTTGCTCTCAGGGAAATTTCCAGTGTAAATTGTGAGCTCTTTCATTAGATTGTGAATTTCTCAAAAGCTGGAACTGTCTTGCCTCTGGTTGCATCCCTAGTTCTGGCACATAGCACTTAATAAGTGTTCATTCACTGACTGGCAATATAATATTAGATGGCCAGTCCTCTTTACTTAAGAAGCTGACCCCCTTGCTCCAAAGAGAAGCTTCTTGCTTCCCTCTTTCTTTTTTTTGCTAGGCCATCCTGTGTCTGTGGGCTGGCCAGGACCTGTACCCAGATATAGTGGTGTTGATGTGGCTAAGTACAGACAGGACAGGTTACCCCACAAGCTGCAGGACACGTAACTCTTGCTGTCTCAGCTTAGTGTCTTTTTAACTGTTTCTCTCCTTTATCCCTGAGGACTATGCCATGAACTACTGGAAGAACAATGGGGCTCCTGCTGAAAAGCTGATGGTTGGGTTTGGCGCCTATGCCCGGACCTTCACCCTCACCAATCCCTCCAATCACGGCTTGGATGCTCCCACCTCTGGCCCTGGTGCTGCTGGACCCTACACCCAGGAGGCTGGAACCCTTGCCTACTTTGAGGTAAAGTCCACAGGGGGCTCAGTGGACCCAACATCTGGAAAAACACAGTGTGAGAGGTTCCATTCTGTTTTCTAGAGTACCCCATTGCTGCTTTGTGTGAATGTAAGCACATGGAAACAGAGAGATGGGGATGGAACTATTCAATTTAACAATCTTAATTACCAAATTTAGTAGGTACCCAAAAATGTGTGTACAAGGCACTGATAAGAATGTAAAGACAAAAATGATTGAAAGAATCCCTATACTCAGAGAGCTTAAAATATCTTGACGGATACAATGATCCTTGTTTTGAGAGCAGTACCTTCCATTTTAACTTTTCCAAGCACTGTCATATTTATGCTCCCATGTCAGCCTCTTTACTCTCCATGAGCACGAGGTAATTTGTATTATTTACACAAAGAAATTGAGGTCTGGGGCAGCTAGATGGTACAATGGATAGAGTGCCAGCCCTGAAGTCTGGAAGATCTGAATTCAAATCTGGATTCAGAGATTTAATACGTCTTAGCTGTGCGACCCTGGGCAAGTCACTTAACCCCAATTACCCTCAGGAAAAAAAAAAAGAGGTACAATGAGATTACGTGATTTACCTAATACAGCTCTTCAAAGACATGGGTCTGCAGATAGGAATTTAATGAGTTTATCAAGGGTCATAAGGCATTCAGTTTAGAACCAAAAGAGGATTTAGTTGATCCTGAAACTTCAACTACCCTTCATTCCCACTGACATTAGAGGGCTCTACATTCTCCCAGGAGAAGAAAATGGTAGCCATTCTGGCCAGAGCAGAAAAATATTCTGGGATATAGAATGTGTTGTTATCCCAGAGCACTACGACTGAAGGGAACTAAGAGGTCAGCAAGTCTAGATCTAGCACTAAACAGGGGAGGAAACAGATCTAGAGAGGTGATTTGTTCAAAAGGTTACCCAACTATACAATGGCAGAGTTAAGTCTAGAAGCCAGTTCTCCTGACTTTCAGTTTTTGTTATTTCCTGTCCTAGGTCTGTGGCTTCCTGAAAGGTGCCACCGAGGTGTGGAATGCCCCTCAAGAGGTTCCCTATGCCTACAAAGGAAACCAATGGATTGGTTATGACAATCCCAAGAGTTTCACTATCAAGGTGGGTCCTGCTTCTTTCTCTTATAGTTTGAGGTAAGGGCAGGGGACCCCAAACCTAATGCCACAGTAGTGGTATTCTACCATCCCTCCATCTGCGCTACATTCTTCTATCCCTTTCTCAATTGTTTCAAGTCATTCTTTTCTCTCTGCCTTTTTCTTTGGTCTTAGTGATTCACTGTTATTGACTATATTTGCTGTTATCCCCAAAAGTAAAGAAACTAAGTCTTGAGTGACCTGGGTCTGATCCAATGATTTATAGAATAGCTAGGCATTCCCCTGCATCTTCTGTTAGTCTAAAAGCCCTCCCTGGCATGTAGTTCCAAATCAGGGGGTTCTTAACCTTTTTCTCTCATAGATTCCTTTGATTGGAATTTGGAGATTTTTGTGCTTTTTTTCAAAGTTCACAATTTTTTTTTCTGCCACTTAATAATACTTTCTCCCAATTATATGTAAACTTCATTTTCAATATCCACTTTTATCGAATTTTGAGTTCCAAATTTTTTATTCTCCCCTCCCATCTCCCCAAGATGGCAAATAATCTTTTATAGGTAGGGTTTTGAAAATCTGGAGATCCCCACTGACCATGATTTCCCCAATAGGCAGACTGGTTGTTGAAGAACAATTTTGGAGGAGCCATGGTCTGGGCAATTGACTTGGATGACTTCACTGGCACTTTCTGTGGACAAGGCAAATACCCACTCATGAATGCCATCAAATCTGCCTTGGGTGTCTCCACTCCAAGTAAGTAGTGGTCCCACTCCACCTCCTCTATCCAGGGATCCTCAAAGCAGAAAGGTTGCTGAAGAAGAGCATCGATCTGAAACTCTTCCCATCTTGAGTCTACTTTAAACACTTTAAAACCTATTTTTCTGCTTGCTCTAGCATGTCCAAACTGGAACTGTTAAGGGAAGACCAAGGAAGTCCTATAGGATCATAGCTTATTGAATGAATATCTCTGGTGAAAATGTTATCCTTTAGCAGAAGGATATAAATAGGTTTCAATTAAATGGGTTGACAGGATAGAAGATTTGAAGGGAAGGGAAAATCTTTCCCTTCATACTTTAATTCCTTCTAACCCTGCCATTGGCCGCTAGAATCGATGAGAAAATAAGAAAAGTCAGGAAGAGATAGATGGAGATAAGACTAGAATAAAGAAGAGAAGTTTGGGGGCATTGAGGGAAAAGGATGGGCCCTTTAGATCAGTTTGTAGCCTGCTAGGAAGGGAACAGAATTAAGCTGGTTTGAATCAGTTCTCAGACTAAGATGGCAGTAACGAGTGTCAGAAAGTTATGGGAGAAAACTGCTTCCCAATATCTAGAAGGCAGCACCTTGCTTCTGTTGGACAGCTCCCTGAATATAGGCTAATCTACAGGGTACCACTAAGCTTTGGGAGGATTTATTGATCCTCGGTCAGGACCCCACTAAGGAGTTTAGCTGTATTGATTCAGTTGCCCTTTTTGGGAAGCTAAGGAGAACCATAGTGCACAGAGCACTGGTCTTGGATTCGGGAAAATCTTTCAAATACAGAATCAGACTTTTCCCAGCCTGGTGACTCTTGACTAAAATGGGAATAATCACAGCACTTATCTGGCAGGGCTGTTAAGAGGATTAAATGAGATGTTTGTAAAGTGCTTAATCTCTTAGTAGACACCGGATAAACACTTGTTTCTTTAGGTTGCCGAGTGCCAACCTCTACCCTGGGCACTAGTATTGCTCCCATCGTCACAGCAGCCCCTGGTGGTGGCGGTTCAGGAGGCAGTGGGTTCTGTGCTGGCAAGTCCAATGGCCTTTATCCAAATCCCAAGAGCAAGAACGCCTTCTATAACTGTGTAAATGGGCAGACCTATGAAGAGGCTTGCCAGGCTGGCCTAGTCTTCGATACCAGCTGCTCGTGTTGCAACTGGTCCTGAGATTTCATGAATACTCATTAAAGATACACTTTGCAACTAAATCCCAATTTGTCTGTCTTGCAGAATTAGGTTCCTGGGTATTGTGACCTGCAGTGCTCAAGGGATTGCAATAGACCCTGGGTACATCACAGAGCTGCACCTAACATAAACCAAATAGGGCTCTGTCCCCAGACACTGATTTTTGACATGGGGAGCAGAGGATGAATTTTCTGGGGCTGGGAGACTTCCTTTCTATGCTAACCACTATCCCTATCCCTCACCTTTCAGCTTTTCTCTCTGGGTTGCTATATCTTTCCTTCTAACCCTTACAGAGGTAAGGGCCAAATTTTCCTCCGTGTCTGTACAGATATACTGGTGTCATTTTTGCAAAGTCCTTTGTGTAGCTGCGCCCCCACTTGGTGGTCCCATTCTTCAAGAGAAACTATTTTTGTCCTATGTGACAAAATTCCCAGCTATCTCTCTAATGGGCTGACTTCTTTCCTGTCTCCCCCTCACTCCCACCATAACAAATTGTCACCTATGCGATACCATTGGCAGCAGGGAGTGGATGGGAACTTATCTTTTGCCCCAACCTTCTGAAGGCTCTGCTCAGTGACCTAAGGATTTTGCTTACTTGGGGTCAAGGAGATATTCTCTTCTTCCTCCATTGAATGATGCATGGAATAGGAGGAATTACAATATGTTCCTATTAGTGGTCCCCCCCAAACTGGTGTGGTGGTAGAGAAAGAAAAAAAGATGGGAATGTTGTGAAGAAATATCTATTTATTACCTTAGCAATCTTCATTAGGTGAATGTGGGAGGAGAAGCATCAATACAGCTAATAGTGATGGCTACTGGACCACAGAAATGGGAGTCCAGTTCTTTCATAGCATATTTAAAAGAAGTGGTGTGTGTGTGTGTGTGTGTGTGTGTGTGTGTGTGTGTGTGTATTTTAACATTACAGGTACACTCATATTTTAAACTGATGAAACTATCTGGGAGGTACAAAAATAATCAATTAAGGGATGATTTTGATTTTTACAAAAGTTTTTATCATGAGAGGTACTTTAATAGATACTCTCCTAGTTCTTTGAGAATGATTCAATATTTTTAAAAGTTGAATTCTAGGTCTGCTACATACCAGTTTACATTTTTTGCTATGTACCAAGCACTGAAACAAAAATAAAAAGATGATTTGCCTACTAAGACTTTACATTCTACTGGAGGGGAAGCAATTTTGAATAGAAAGTAAATACAAAATATGTGCAAAATATAAATCCATTCTCTACAGCCCTTCTCAGACTCTAGATTCACATGGACTCATTCTAATCCTGGAACTGATCCAGAAAAGTCATTTTCCCTTTGGCTCATTATCTCAGAGTATGGGATTTACTCTGGGAAAATATGCAAACATATTTCATGTCTAAGTTTCCACAGATTTGGTTTTTTTTTAAAGTCCTCAGTTCTTATAGAAATGTCCAAAATAACAAACACATATCAATAGAAGGCAGATTTTGTTCATCCACAGAAAATATAGAAGGTGCAAAGAATTTATAGCAACCCATCATCATCATCATCAACAACAGCAACAGTAACAGCAACAGCAAAACATATAAAACATTCACATTAGTTCTTTTGGGGAAGAAACTAACCTTGGTTTTTCCCTAGGGGAAATATTCTGGCCTATATAATATCTCCCATACTTGTAGTACCATTTGTAGTTTAAAGTCACACACACACACACACACACACACACACACACATATTTGGAGGCTTTTGGATAAAGTGATTAATTCCCCATCAAAACTACAATGTCTATATAAGTCACCATAATAATGGTTGTATGGTATGATCACAGTCTCTTCTTACAGCTTTAATCCTTAAGCAATCAGAACCATATGAATGATCCTCCTTTCCTCCAATAAGCATGTTGGAAAGGAAATCTTCTCTTTTTAATAATAACTAGCAATGTTAAGATTTTCAAAGTACTTTTAAAATATTATCTTATTTTAGCAGCCCTGAGAGATTTTACAGATAAAGAAACTGAGGCAGATAGAGATAAAAGGATTTGTCCTGGTTCACACAGCTAATAACTGAGACTGAATTTGAACTAAAGTCTTCCTGATGCATATCCAAGTAGAGCTTTCCATCAAGTAGTTGGTGGTGTGGGACTGGACTCTAGAAAAAAGATTAAAATTCTGTGAATAAATCTTGGTGTCATCTGCTTAGAGAAAATAATTTAATCCCTGGGAAACTGATGAAATCATAATGGAAGGAGGAAAAAGACAAGAGAAAGGAACAGAAGATGAGAAAAGAAGGGAACAAAAGAAAAGAGAAGGGAAGGGAAGGGGGAAAAAGGGAAGGGAAGAGAAAGGAAGAAAGAGAATGGAAGCAAAGACAAGAAAAGGAAAAATAAGAGAAAGAGGGCCAGGATAGAGCCTTTTGTCATTTGGCCTACTACAAATGATAGAAGCAGATACCATGGCATAATAATTGGAATTTCCCCAAATAATGGTCTCAAGAAACTTTTTATTGCTTTGAGGTCTTTACCACTTTGTGAACCATAATTCCTTTAGCCCTTTTTTAACCTCAAGTCATTATCTCACAGTAGTTGTTTTAGCTACCATTTTTTTTTCTGCTTAGTCATCCCATAATTTCATGGGGAAAAGATTGCTTAGGATTTAATCAGAATAAAACTGGACCCCATGTTGACCATAGAGACTTATATATGGGCATAGTCACTAGTTTGTGGTTTAAGAATTTCCCTGTCAGACTCTGTGGTTATCCTCTGTTTAATGTATTTCATCTCTCACCTTCCTGACTGATTCCAGATGACTCCACAAGAACAGAAGTATCCTGGCAATTTATCTCCTAAAAGCAATTCTTTTCAGATAATTTTCTGTCAAGACACATAATGCATCCCTTTTCATTAATAGTCACCCACTAACGCCACCACTCTATAGCTCTGTCATTTGATTAAATCATGCTTTTTTAGGATATTAAATGCAGAATGAAGAGAAAGATGAACTTTATATCATTACAGAGAGGCTCATTCCTTGCTGAAAGTTAGCATCAATAATGGCAGAGGAAGTGTCTAGAAATAAATCACCATTGTCTTTTACTAGTTATGTGGCCTTGGAAAAAAATTTTTAGTCTCAATTTTCTAACATCCAAAGTTGAGATAATAATATTTGTCTTGCATTTGGAAAGAAGTCAATACTTGCCTTATATTTCACATCATTGTGTGATCATCAAGTGAGAAAATATTTGTGAAATCCCTCTATAAGCTATCTTGGACTACCAAAATACATCTGAATTCCACAAATATTAAATGCCTACATGTAAAGGCACAATGCTAGGCAGGGGCTACAAAAACAAAAACAAAATAGTACCTATAGTATACATACTATACATGCATATGTCTTCTTATATACATATACACACATTATATTTACATGCATGTGTGTATGATGTGTGTTATGTGCCAGGCACACACAAAAGATATAGATATGTGATTGTCTTGCTATATGCTCTCTGTCTCTCTCTCTCTGTCTCTCTCTCTCTGTGTCTCTCTCTCTCTCTCTCTCTCTCTCTCTCTCTCTCTCTCTCTCTCTCTCTCTATATATATATATATATATATATATATATATATATATATGTGCATATGTTCATAGAGAGCCTGTCATTTTGGGCATATAATACTAATTCAATTCTTCTTCCTTCTCATCTCATGATTCTTTATGATTGAGAGAAATTATTATTAATAATCAATAATTTGGAGAGATCCATAATCTCATTTCAAAGTTTAGTCTCTAGAAGAACGTTATTGATAATGAGATTGAATTAACTCTCCTCAGTCTTGGTCCCTACTTAACTTTATAAATAATTTAATCTTATTGTGTTCATTAGATTGACCAAAATTGGAGGTAATCTGGATGTAGAGATAGTCTCTTTATTCAAGAACAACATGATATCTCTCCCTCAGCTCCTCAAAAAACAATAGTCCATAAACATGACAGAATTTATTTCATTGCTTGACCTTTAATTGGTACTTGTGCTTTTGTTTGTTTATTTTCTTGTGTTTCTCTTATTTAGAATGTTTGTAAGTCATGTTCTCCTCACCTATGACACCTCCTCCAAGGAGTGCCTCAAATCTCTCTGGTTTATAATTCATCCATTTTTCATTGATGATTTGCCACAGCTTTTGAAAAAAATTTTTGGAGGTTGCAACTTGAGTTACTTTACTTTTGGCATATCCTGTTCCATCATTTCCTATCATTTCTCATGTTTGTGACAAAATCCTGAGTTACTCAAATCAATGTTCTTCAAAGCTGAAGGTCATTTTGGTTACTTGCAAAATTTGTTTGGTATTGAAATTTTAAAATTAAAATGCTTCATACCTTGGAAATTTAAGAATGTTTTTTTCTTCCTTTAATAACATTGGGTGGGTTTTCTAAATTAATACTTGTTTTTCTGTATTGATTACCTAAACTTTTTGGAAGTTACTTTCTAAAGTATGGTGTTCTGACTTTAAAATGTATCATGTTCTAGGATTATCTATGATCTAAAAGTATAATCATAATTTAATGTGTTATGCCCATTATCACAAGACATAAATTCTATATCCTTTGATGTTATGTCCCTTATTTTTTTTTATTTCTTTCCTTTTTATCTTTATGAGTTTCACTGTTAGTTTATCTCCTTGCACCCAACTTAGCCTTTTTCCCTTAAATTTAAGGCCTTATGTACCCCAATGGTTAAATTGCTTATGCAAGGTCAAACAATTAAAACTATTTGTGGGCAAGATTTTAACTCAGCTATTCCTGACTAAGTCACATTAATTGTAATGGAAGAGATAGGATATGGTCATGTGAGCTGAGAATGATAAAGGGAAATAAGTAAACTTAAAAAGTCTAACTACCTAGTCAAGAGACATAAAGCTAGATAAAAAATGAAAAGGAATAAGTGAGGTTTCATCAATGCTATTGAGATTTCTTGCCCAAATAAATATCAACTCTACGGACTTTTTGCATTGAAATGAAATGCCTTTATTTCTAGGTGCTCTGGCAGAGTTTAGGACTGTTTACCCAAAACTCTGATAAAGCATAAAGTACATACTTACTGGAGGGTAAACTCCCACTTGATTCAGCTTCTTACATAATGGCTCCCTATGTCCATAGAGCAAAGTTCAAACTCCTTGGTTTAGCATTTAACATTTTCCCACAATCTGGCAGCACCCTACTTTTATAGCCCTCTTTTTCATGTACTTTGTATTTTAATTTAATAAGACTACTCATTCAGTTCAGCTTACATTGATCAAGAGCCTACTATGTGCAAGGGAAGTTACTAAAGATATTTAACTGCCAACCACAACTACCAACCCATTAAATTAACTCTCCAGCAGCATTCAGACTTTTTTGCCCTCTCCACGTGGCTTTAGTAAACTCATCATTAGCAAATCTCATCATCTTGCAGGATTCTATTAGCCCAATTACTCTCCCCTCACTTTCTTCTGCCCTTTGAATGGAGGGTGAAGCCATAAATCCCTCCATGTAAGGAGAGAGAACAGAACTAACATCTTGTAAATCTCATTTCCACTCGGCTGCACTCATTTTGAACTTCTTTGGTCTATCTTCCATACAGCATTTAGTGCAATAACTAGCATATAGTAGAAACTTAATAAGGGTTTGGGCATCTAGGTGGCACAGTAGCTAGAGCACTAGGTCTAGAGTCAGGAAGATCTGAATTCAAATTTAACCTCAGACAATTACTAGCTATGTGACTCTATGCAAGCCATAGAACCTAAGCAGGTCTCTTTATCTCTAAAATGAGCTGGAGAAGAAAAGGCAAATCATCACTTCAGTGTCTCTGAAACCCAAAAAGGGAAACATGAAGAGTTATACATAATTTAAATGACTGAACAACAAGAAAATGAACTGACTGTTGAAGAAGCAAGGACAGGCTGTCCCATGATCACACTGATGGGTATGTCTCTCCATCTCAGAGGAGTTAAAGCTCTGTGAAAAGTGCCAAGTTGTCTATCTTTCTTATGGTTGCAATTAAACAATGAGAAGGGATAGGAGAAGGGCTGGGAGACAGGTTCCATTATTAATTCAAGAAATTAAGGCAGACAAAGATTAAGTGACTTTTCCAGTCACACTTAAATCTGAATTTGGGTTTTACTACAGATTTAGTGCTCTATCCACCTAACTACTTTGAAGGGAAATCATTGTAAATAGCGCTCAAAAGGTAAATCTGAACAAATCATGAGTCAGTTATGTGGTATTTATTAATTACTTTCTCTGTCCTGGGAACTATGTTAAGCACGGGGGATAATTAGAAAGATACCTGCCCTCAAAATGCTCACATTCTAATGAGGAAAATATTTAAAGAACTATGTACCTAAAACACGTAGAAAATGGGTGGAAAGCAATCTAAGAAGGGAAGGCAATGGAAAGTCTTACCGATTCTTTAAAGTCCAAGTTAAATCTTAATTTCTCCATTTATTGATATTGATTCCTGTTACTATATTCACTTGACTAGAAATGTCTTCCTTGGATTTCACATTTGCCTTGAAGGCACTTAGTTTGTGTTTTATAATTGTTATTTGTCTTTTGTTTTCAAAGGGAACCAGTGAAAGCGATGGGTGATGTTTTGACTGACACATGAATGGGATTTAAGCAAGCCTTAGTTGCTCAAGGTCCTCAGACTCTCTCTTCCAGCAGGACAAAAGTTGGGTGCAGGATGCAACAGATACCGTTGATGTCTTCAATGTCTGTTTTCATTGGCCCATTCTGTTGGGAAAAGCCTTCTCATGCTTGAGGGAGATATTCCCTTTACTTTTTTGTCAGAAATTAGAGCAAAGGAAGAAAGTATAGGGAATGATGTCAAAAGGCTTTGACGTATAGAGTAGGGGAGAAGGATGGCCTGTAGATCCAAGAAACTGTAACATATATATATGGTGGCCACAATCTGGTAAAAACCATCTTGGCAGATGGGCTAAACCAAATTGAGGTTAATGGAGAAGCCTCAAATCTTTCACTGAGTTGAGCGATGTCTTCCCCAGGAAGGTGAAGATTTCTCTGGCAGAACAGGTAAAAATAAATTTTGTTTCAATGGACCACAGAGCCAGGGAGCACATAGAGCTTGGTCATCCATTAAAGACCACAACAACCAGCTCATTTCCAGTCATCTTGACTTTATCTTGGTTTTCAATGACTGAGAGAGAAGGAAGACAGAGAAAATGAGGTGATGACTTTGCACATCTCTGCCTCACATAAGTTAATTTATGTGCAAGTCAAGACAGCACCTTGTGTTGTCATTGATCATTTTCAAAAATGAAGGATAAACAATGGGCAGAAAAGGAAACTTGTGGCTAATGGCCTCTATTTTCTTACTGAAATTTAAATTGAAATCTTCAGTGAGAGAGTAGGTGGTAGGAATTGTGTGGAGCACTTGAGGAGAAAAGTTTGGAACAGTTTTAAGGGTAGTGATTAATTATTAATAATAATCAATTAATTATTAGTCATTAATAACAATATTTTTTGTTTTGCTATTTCAGTTGTGCCCAGCTCTTCATGACCTCATTTGGGTTTTTTTGGTCAGAACATTTAAAAGGTTTTACATTTCCTTCTCCAATTAATTTTAAGGAGTTAAGGAAACTGAGGCAAACAGGATTAAGTGACTTGCCCAAGATTATACAGCTGATAAAAATCTGAAGATGGATTTGAACTTTGAATTCAGAAAGAATGAGTCTTCCTAACTCCAAGCCCAGCTCTCTGTGCATTATGGTTCCACCTAGTTGACAGAAAGAAAAAGGAGAAAGAGGAGGAGGAGGAGAAGGAGGAGGAAAAGGAAGAGGAGGAGAAAGAGGAAGAGGAGGAAGAGGGAGGAGGAGAAATATTTATTTATCACTCCCAAGTTTAATAAAATGTTTCACATAGATTACCTCATTCAATTCTTACAACAGCCTGGTGAAAAAGGTACTACTATCACAACCATTTTATACACAGGAGACAGAAGATGAGACAGGTTAAGTGATGTGGGCAGGACCAACCATCTAGTAAATAACTGAGGCATGATTTGGAAGCAGGATTTCCTAACTCCAAATCCAGAGCTGCATATGCTATGCCATCTGGCTCTCTCTAGGAAAGAATAAAAGGATTATTTTTCTGCAGTGAGGGCCTGTTTGGGATTCAGTAACGTAAGACGACTGCTAACCTCTTTAAGTAATATATGTGGGGGTGTAAAAGAGACAGAAGATGCAAAATTTTCCCAAGTGATGCAGGGACTTTCTCCTCCTTGTGTTTTTAGCTGTGGATATTATGGAGCTGTCTGCAGTCCATCGTCCCTATGACAAATCCTCCAAAACTTGAAGGTGACAAAAGGCATCTGTTTTTGTTCCTTTTGCATTAAGCATAGTGTCACAATAGGATTATGGCATACTCACACTTACAGTCTGAAAACATTAAGATGTCATCCAGGTAAGCAACATTGCACTCATCCAGCAGACCTACAAAGCCATCATTCATGAAATTCTTCAATGCTATTGGACACTGGCCAGTCTAAAGAATACACAAACCATGCATAGAAAACTTTCTGCCCCTTATTATCTCCATCTTGAGTTCTGACAAGACTGTAACCTCCCTGTTGCAGTGGGGGGGGGGACATTCTGGGTTTGCTGTTCTGTCTAGTAGACTCCTACTTCTCACCTATGCCCCTTTCTGTCTGTCCTACCCCTCCATTCTAAACCCCCAAGTCTGGAAGCATTTACTTTTGAGTGCTTTCCTGGCTATGACCTCAGGTGGAGGAAACCAATCAGCTTCCCCGGAATAGCTCCGAGAATAAAAGTATGTTTTCTTAGTTAACACAGATGAGTTTGTGAAACAGCTGGAACTAGAATTCAGGCTTCCTAACCCCAAAGCTGGGGCTCTTTCCACTCTCCCCTACTAAGTTCAGGCACAGGAGTATGACTTGAACCTGTATTTTTCCACTGTTGGGGCCCTCTGGCTCTATCCCATGGTAGAGGACAAATATCCTTCCTCCTCACTGCCACAGAAGGATTCCTCTGGAACAAACAAAACACCAATTAGGCAGGATCAGCCATCCGTGCTTTCTTGGGGCCCCAGACAATGGGGCTCAGAAATTTTAAAAATAACCATATCAATCTCTGATGTTGAACTAACAATTCCCTGGAGCTCTCCTTCCTGATTCCTCTAGATGAGGGAAGAAGGGGAAACCCTAGTGCCTATTTCTTTGAGGGAAGCCAAGGGAGCCAGTAGTAGAAAAGGGTCCCAAGAATCAAAGGCACAGCTCTAGGTTCTATGTATTTCCTGAGTCCTCAAAGCTTTCATCATTAGGAACTTTACCTCAACCTTCTTTGAAAAAGAAGAGGAAGTATAGAAAGGGTTATATGAATGGCATTTAGATCTCTAAGGGGTCTAAGGAGTACAAGGTTTCCTGTGTCATGGATGCCGTCAGTAATATGAGTCTACGGGCCCCTTTATCAGAACAATGTTTTTAAATGCATAAAATAAATCAGGTAAGATGATACAGAAAGATAATTGTATTAAAATAAATATGTAATTTTTTTTCCCATTCAAGTTTATAGCTCCTCTGAAATCTATCTAGGGTTTTTTTTTACTCTAGGTTAAAGACTCTGATAATCCAACCTACAAATTTTGCAGCTCAGAGAATCATAAAACCTAGAACTAAAAAAGAATTGTAGAGATCATCAAGACTATCCTCCTATGTTTTACAGAGATGAGACCAAGACTTAGGGAAATTAAATGACATTTGGCCCCATGGGCCAAACCCCTTATTCCACTTGACTAAGAAGAGCTGTGATCCACACCAGCATCTATAGGATGATGTGTTATAGCAGTCAATGGAAGAAGCTGATTATGAACTGTAGCCCAGGAGGCTCGAGCAAAGGTTCTTGCCATTGAACAAGAAAGGCTCCCAGAACCATGGAGAGTTCTAGTTGAATAGAATTCAGTAGCCATCTAATCAAACCTCTGCCCCCAAAGAACTTTTGACTGCAAGTCTCTGTCAAGTGGTTACCTAGCTTCTGCTTGCAGACTCTCAAGGAGGAAAAATTCACCACTTCTGGAAGCAGGTACAAGATCCCTTATTAAGGAATGTTTCCTGTCATCAAGCATAAAGTGCCCTTTTTACAACTTCTACGTGTTCTTCCTTACTCTGGTTTCCTAGAATCAAACAGGAAAAGTCAAACTCATTCTCCACATGAATGCCCTTTAACTGCATGAAAATTTTCATCATACTAGTTCCTTCCCCTTAGCCTTTTTATCTTAAACATCTCCAATGCTGCATAAATTTAAGTCCATTAATTGCATGAATTTAAGTCCATTTCTTATCCTCTGTATACTTTCCAGATTGTTGATGTGCTTCCTAATCTGTGGCACCCTTAATTGAACATCCATGCGTATTCAGTAGTAATCTGACCAAGACTGCATACTCATGGATGGACCATTTTCTCATTTATTCCTGAAAGCTACGTATGATGCTTTTAATGCAGCCCAAGACTGAATTTAAACATTTTGTCAGTCACGTGACAGTCCTAACTCATTTTGAGGTTCACTAAATACCCCAGATGTTTTTCAGTGAAACTGCTGCCTTATTATTTCCCATTTTGTTACTGTCAACTCAAAAGGAGAGGTCTTCTCAATGTTAAATCAGAATCTTATTGGCTTTATAAGACTATGTCATTCCAAGCCTGTGACCTCACAGAAAAGGAAGAAATGGAGTGGAAGAGAGGAACAGAGATCCTTTAAACTTGGGAGTCTCTCAACAAGGTTCAGTAGACAGGAAAAAAAGGAAGAGAGGTAATAGAAAAACACAAAAAGGAAGGAAGATTCAGCAGACACTAAGCCAGGCTACTCAGAAGATAAAACAACCAGTGCACAAAAGCAGAGCAACAAAGGAAATCCCAAGCAAAAGCTCAGACTGAGCATATTCAGGAATATCCTAAATGCCAATGATCTTATGAGGAATTTAAACAACAGCATAAAGGACTTATATTTATTTCAGTGATAATTAAGAAGGAGCAAAAAAGGATCAGTGCTTTTTTATGTTCATGGAAAGGGATATGATTTAGCACGTACAAACATTTCTATTCAGAGCGGAAGTTAAATTTAATGTTTGCAGAGTAAATATGTTCTTTATAAATGCTAGCTGGAGTTATAGGTCTCATTGAAGTTATTAAGAGAAATTCGTGTTTCTTCTAAGTTACACTTATCTGGGAAAGTCACAATTGAGGGAGGCTTAGTTAACAATATAATACAGTAAAAGGAATAATGGAGGTCTTTAGAAGACCTGGATTTGAAGTTCCTAGCCCCACAACAGTGCCACCACTTTGGCTTCCCCCATTAGAATGTAAACTCTTCAAGGACAAGGACCATCTCTCTTTTTATTTGTCTCCCCAGCTCTTAGCACAATCCCTGACATGTAGTAAAGAACTTAATGGCATTTTATTCATTGTTTTTTGACTACAAACAGAAAGCAACATCTGTACATCATCTCCCCATCTCCCACCCTCCTACCATCATATTTATAAGAGTAATACAACTGTCCCCATTTCACTTAGGTTCCTTATGGAATACAGTAACCAGTTCCAAATGCCATATTTTAGAAGAGTCATTGAGAAGCTTGAGCATAACTATACCAGTCAAAATGGTGAAATGTGTCTGGGAAATGGACCAGATGAGGACTGGCTGAAAGAAAGACCTATATCCCTGGAGAAGGGAAGATTTAGAAAGCAAGTAAGAGTTGCCTTCAGATATTTGAAGGGTTGTCTCATGGAGAGAGATCAGAGTTGGTCAGTTGACCTCAGGGATAAAAGGGAAATTACAGAAGAGACAAGTTTTGGCTCCATTTAATAAACAACTTCTTAATAATTAAAACCATCAATAGCAAACTGGGCTATCTTCTTCTTATCATTACTGGTGGTCTTAAAATTGAGAATAATTGATTTCTTGGTGATTCTTAAGATTCTTTAATCTTCTAAAGCTACAGTTCTCAAACTCATTAGTCTCAGGACCTCTTTCCTTTTTTAGACAGTATTGAATTCCCCTGAAGAGCTTTTGTTTTATGTAGGTGATATCTATAAATATTTACTACATTGAAGTTAAAATATCTTATTAGAAAAATTGTTTTGACTTCATAGACCCTCTGAAAGAGTTTCAGGGATCCATAGAGTTCCCCAGACCACTCTTTGAGGATCATTGCTCTAAAGTCATCAATTTCCAACTCTAAGACTCTCAATACTTTAATAGACCCATAATTTCTCCAAGGAGTATACTACACCCATCAGTCAAGATAGCAACCCTTAATGATTTTTCTAAGATTTTATGATTCTTTAGAAAGTAAGTCTGTCCAGCAGGAGGAATACAGAGAGACTTGGAGAGACTTACATCAACTGTTGCTGAGTGAGATGAGCAGAACCAGAAGATCACTATACACTCCAACAACAATACTGTATGAAGATGTATTCTGATGGAAGTGGAAATCTTCAACATAAAGAAGATCCAACTCACTTCCATCTGATCAATGATGGACAGAAATAACTACACCCAGAGAAGGAACACTGGGAAGCGAATGTAAATTGTTAGCACTAATGTCTGTCTGCCCAGGTTACTTCTACCTTCGGAAGCTAATACTTAATGTGCAACAAGAAAATGGTATTTACACACATATATTGTATCTAGGTTATATTGTAACACATGTAAAATGTATGGGATTGCCTGTCATCTAGGGGAGGGAGTGGAAGGAGGGGGAGGATAATTTGGAAAAATGAATACAAGGGATAATATTATAAAAAAAATACTCATGCATATATACTGTGGAAAAAAATTCTAAATAAAAAAATAAAAAAAATAAAAAAAGAAAGTGAGTCTGTGATTACCCAAGAATTATCCTAAGCCTCTGGAATTCCATTTCTATCCAGAATGTACAATCACAGTGAAGACCTGTTGGACCAACATCTTTGAATATCCCAAAGGGTGAACAAGAAGGATAATAGCTACAGAATTACCCATTCAAACAGAGATGTATATGATCCCCCCTCAATACCAAAAATTGTGCAGTTACATAAACTATTATATAATAACCATCCTTATCGTTGTTATCATCATTCGTTGAGCACAGCCTTTCTTCATGAAAATCAAAAACTATGCTATGATGTGGTGTTTCCTTGTCAATAATGAATTCTTAAACAGAGCTGAGCTTTGTAATAATCACAAAAATCAACATTTACCTTGGACAAAAGAGAACTAAAGAAGGTCACTGAGGAGAAAGGAGAAGGTATAAAAGGCGGGTGAAATCAGCATTCGTTCTCCACGGAGACAAAGATGGCGAAGTTCACTATTCTCACTGGTAAGTGACCATTCATAATTTCACATTTTATACCTCCTGTTCTTCTGACTTTCCTGTTAACTTATCCCTTTAATTAACTTCCTACATTGTAGCTGGAGCTGAAACCCATGGGGTTGTTATATTCAGGGAAAACAGCCTGAAGGAATCAAGAAATAGCATAGTTTTCATTCCCATGGTGTTAAGTGAAGGAAAGTCCTACAATTTTAACTATCTTAACTTTGCTATCTGTAGCCTTCAAGATATAGGAAATGTTGGGAAGCTGACTCTTTGTCAGATTCAATCTCTTTTCCCCAAACTATAGATATTCCCTGCTCCCAGTTGATAGGTTGACATAGTTATAGAACAGGTCTTCCAGGTATTCTCCTGACCCATCATTTCCAGTGAGATCTTGGACCTGGGCAGAAAAAAGTTGTAAATCAAGCAGTTTACTAAGTTTGAAAAAAAAACTAGTTACTTTTCAAGAAGGAAAATGTCTTCCCATGAGGTATCCCAGTGAAGGATTGTTCTTTAACAAGTAACTTTGGCCTTTTGGGAAAGCATACTCCTGCAGGGGTAATCTCCCCTGGTCTCAAAAAAACCCAGACTCCAAAGTGGGGGTAAGGTTCCAACATAGTATCTTCAATATCTTCATCTCAAAAATCTTGTCATTTGAGTAGGGCTATATTCCTGTCTTCCAGAAATATAGAATGTTCAATAGTATTTAAAGAATAAGTTCCTGAGCTCCCCATAAGGCTGGAAGGTTTTTAAACCTATTTTGGGCTATAACCTTAATATTGACTCTTAAAAAAAGATTTTATATATTTTTTAAATTAACAAAAAACCCATTCATTTTCCTCTTACTTGTCACTCTCACTCCCACTGAAAAGAAAGAAAAAAATAATTAGTCAAGCAGATACATTTCTAGACTGGCCATGTCTAAAAAAAAAAGTTCTATCCTGCACCTTGAGTCCATAGTTTCAAAGGGGCACAAAACTAAAATTCTCCAGCATTCTTCAAGACTAAGGAGGCTCTGATCATGTGATCAATACAATGCATCTAGACAAATATTTCTGGAATAGATAACAAATCTATATTATTTTTAATAACATTCAATGTCCTTTTTTCTGATTCTTTACTCAACCAAAAAACTTTCTCATTAATAACTTTGGCCCCTAAGTAGATAAGTCCATTATGACAAGTGCATTAATTATGCTGCCAGGGATATTTCCCATTATTAATGAATAAATTGCCACTCTGGTTTGTAGACCTAAACCTTGTGAGATTGGTTAACCTAGCTGTTCCACCAATTATTCTATAAGCCTTTACAAAATGCTTAATATATGTTAAATGCTGTGGTAAGAAGTGAAGATGCAAAGGAAAACAAAAATATAGTTCTTGCCTTCAAGGCTGTATTATTGAAGTTTTATGATATTCACTGCATACATAGGACTCTACCTAAAGGCAGTCATTTTGTGAATTCTTATTTGAATCACTCAGTCAGCCTATATAATACTTGATAAACAGGAGATCATGCTACTAGGCAATGCCAAATAAATAGTAATAATACTAAGTACCATAAGAATCAAAGGAGGATTTGCCAGGTGTTACAGTGTTCAAAGAAGATTTCCCAGGGAAAATGGACCTGAATTGAGCCTGGAAGATTTGAACAGGTGGAGAGAAGTCAGAAGAGGCATTTGAAGCAAAGATATGGAGGTGGGAAAGTACAAAATAAGTCTGAAGAACAGTTTTTACTGGAGAGCAAAGTAAAGAATTTTAATGAACAATTCTGGCTACTAGAAAAAAGATCACAAAATCAATTTGGGGCAAAAACAAAAAGAAATACTTGCCTCCATATTACCAATAAGGTAATACCAGGCTATAGCTTTGGGAGAAGAGAAAAGATAATATCTATTAGCTTCTTATTTCAGGTCATTATTTTCACTAGATAAATAAGTGCTAATATCAGGTGTTTCTACATACCAAGAAGCACATTAACCTTCTAAATTTTAGTATCTTGAGACAAAGCCCTGGCTTCTTTGCCATAATTATAGTCCTGGATGAAAGGCAAGCAGGAATTCATTGTCATACAAAAGGTGATTTCATCATATTATAAATAATAACAAAAGAGACTATAATTTTCATTGTTATCAACCAATATTTACTGAAAATATAGGTAGATTCTATGCTAGACTAAACTCTTTGTGACCCACATTCGAGGACCAGAGATCTCTAGATAGCTTTAGCACAAAATCATGATTTGAAGTTATTCCAAAGAACAAGTGTGTGCATAGTGCTTAGAAATCAAGGTAGCCAGCCTGTGAAAGAGGGTCTAAATTGGCTAAATTGATCTATTGGCTAAATAATTGCATATGGAGGAATCATTTGTTAATCTGATGACTATTTTCAAAGATTCATTGCTTATAATGCTAAGGCAAAATGCTTTGATTCTAGGCAGATAATATCCACAGCACATACCCAACTAGACTCCCTTTCCAAAGACTTAACAGCTCTGGAAACTGCCCAAAGAGCTATTAAGCTGGCCTTTCCAAGACATCATTCTCCTTTGAAGGGGGCACTTCTTTCTATTCCCTTTATTATGTGACACTGAAGGGAGATCTGTTGATTTATTGATTAGCCACATGAACTTCCAGGTTAGATGCCCCCCCCCACCAATATTTAGGAGGCTTTCTCATAAGACTTGGGTCAGGGAATATAAAAATCAGAAACCAACCCCTACTTTACTAGTGCAGACCGAGTCATGGCAAAGTCCATCTCCTTACTGGGGAGTCAGTGTTCTAAGAAGAAAGTCAATCCCCAGTGACTTTCTTCCTTCTCTTTTCTTTGTAGGTCTTTTGCAAAGAACCATTAGGTATGATAACAAGCTCATAGATTTAGAGCTAAAAAGAGATCTTAGAGCCCATGAAGTCCAATGTTTTATTTTTACATATGAGGAAAGAGAGACACAGGAAGATTAAGTGAATTCACATTCACACAGTTACAAATGGCTGAGGTAGGATTTGAACTTGAGTCTTCCTCTCTCCAAATCTAGTGTCCATCCACACCTCCATTTCTTCCTATTTTAATCTCATTATGTTTTGTTTTGTTTTTTCTACTGAATTTTTTGATGCTTTTACTACATATAGGATGTAATGTTCCCTGGACTGAGTTAACTGATCTTAAAATGGGAGAAAGGGCACTAAATGACTTGTGAAGTCTATGATTTTTTCCCTCAATATTATACTATTTTTCTGAATACATGCAAAGATAATTTCCAACATTCATTTTTGTAAGATTTTGTGTTCCATTTTTTTCTCCCTCCCTTCCTTAATTCCCCCCTCCCTAAGAAAGCAAGCAATCTCATATAGGTTAAACATGAAAACTCCTTTTAAACCTATTTTTCTATTTGTCATGTTGCAAGAAAAATAAATAGTTCTATGATTCTATGACATCAGCCTTGTAGAGTAGGGATTCTTAACTTGGGAGACATGTACTTTTTTCTTTTATTAATTTTTAGAATTTTTAGTTTGTTTGTTTTTTCCCTTGAGGCAATTGGGGTTAAGTGACTTGCCCAGGGTCACACAGCTAGGAAGTGTTAAATGTCTGAGCCCTCCTGACTTCAGGGCTGGTGCTCTATCCACTGCACCACTTAGCTGCCCCTTATAATATTTAGTTTCAAAATATTTACAAAAAGGTCCATATAACTCATTAGTTTGACAAAGGGACTCATAATCCAAAAAGGTTAGGACCTCTGTTCTAGAAAGTAAATTCACCAATAACAGCATCTTTTTCGTTTCTGTCTACATCTTCAGCATCTATTACAGTATCTTGGAATCAATCAATCATTAAGCATTTATTTATTTATTTTTCTGAGGCAATTAGGGTCAAGTGACTTGCCCAGGGTCACAGTTAGTAACTATTAAGTATGGGAGGCTGGATTTGAACTCATGTCCTCCTGACTTCAGGGCCAGTTTTCTAACCACTGAGCCATCTAGGTGTCCTCTCATCAAGAAAATTCTGTTGTGCTAGGAGTTGTGCTAGGTTGTTTGTGGTGACAGCCCAAGGGATTTGTGCTAAAAATTATTTAATGGTGTTTGAATAGCAAATAATTATAAAGAATATTATAAGTAATATATTAAATTAACTCTGGGTGTTCACAACACCTTACTTGCTGTTGAAAGGTTTTGTTCAAAGAACAAATCATATTAAGAATGATTCTGATACTAAAGGGAATACAGAGAAAAGTAAAAGTCTCTGCAGCTGAGGGACACAATGGATATAGCACTAAGCATGGAGTCAGGAAGCCTTGACTCAAATTTTTACTTATTGTATGAAATTGTTCAAGTCTCTTAACTTTTCTGTGCCTCAGTTTCCTCATCTATAAAATGGGAATAAAAAGAGTTATTATGAGAACAATATAAGGTAATATTTGTAAAGTGCTTTGCAAACCTTATAATGCTACATGAATGCTAACTCTTATTCCTAGCCCAGGGAATTCTTGTAGGTGATTAATAAATGTTTGTTGTGTTTAAATAAATTCAATGATATCAGGTCCTGAAATGTCCTGCTCCCATCACTGATTTCTGAACTTGTCTCAAGACCCCTTCTCTCTTTGCTCCTATGTTGACAAGACCATTCAGGTCTTCCTGATTCCAAATTCTACCTTCTATCCACTACTCCATCTAGGCTAAATAGTAGGCTCTCCTTCTCTGGGAGCCTCCCAGCAAAAGCTGGGTGACCACTTGTCAGAGATCTTACAGAAGGAATTTCTTTATAGGTTAAACATAATGCTCTCTAAGATCTCTTTCATCTTTGGAATTCCATGATTTTATGCAAAACAGCCCACAGAGTGGGAACGTCTGTGAGTGAGAGCTCACCACTTTGCTTTTCATATGCATTAATTTCAGAGTTTACTCTTTGCCACAAAATATCTTCACTTTCCCTGAAAAATCCACTTAAAACACTGTGAGCTGAAATTAGTTGTCATAAGACCAGGCATTCAGAAGTATGTTGAGACTAAATAAAATAGAACATAAGCTCTCCCAGGGCAGTGAAGATTTAGTTTCTTTGGTATTGTTGCTGTTCAGTCATTTAAGTCATGTCTGACTCTTCATCACTCCATTTTCCTGAGGAAGGTACTGAAGCAGTTTACTATTTCCTTCTCCAGCTCATTCTACAGATGAGGAAACTGAAGCAATCAGGGTTAAGTGATTTGCCCAGGATCACACAACCAGTAAAAGTCTGAGATCTCATTTGAACTCAGATCTTCCTGAATGTCCATTTTTCCCTCTTCAAAATAATAGATAATTTTGCTGGAGATGATATTTTTGGCCACAGGTCTAGTTCTTTTGATTGTCTGTAGATATGATTCCAGGATCCATAGTCTTTTATGGTAGCTACTGATTAGTCTTGTACAATTCTAATTGTAGATCCAACATATTTGAATTGCTTTATTTCTTGTTTCTTACAAAATTTTCTCTTTGATCTGGGGTTTTTGAAATTTGGCAACAATATTCCTATGTGTTTTCTACAAAGGATCTCTTTGAGGCAGTGATCAGTGGAATTTTTCTATTTCTACTTTCCTCTCATGTTCTTGGATTTGTTTTTGTTTTTGTTTTTTAGTTTTTCCTCAATGTCCCTCATTTGATTTTTAATTTTTAAAAATTCTTCTTTAATAAATTCTCTTTGGATAGGGAGCTATCTCGCATGATGCTTTTTTTTTTTTTTTTTTTTACTAAAGTCTCCTCCTCTGAAGATGAACCCCAGTCTTCCCTATTCCCATAATATGTTTCAGTGGTGGAGTTCTTTCTTCTTTGAGGGTTCATATTTTTTTTTGATAAGAGGTATTAGTGTAAGCCCCTCTAATTGTGGAGGATGGTACTTCAAGCTTCTTTTCAGCTCTCTACTCTGACCAGGAACCCCAAACCAAGAGTCCCCCCTCTAACAAATGCCCACAGCAGCAGTGTGCCTGCCCATCACCCCTACACTCACAGGGGTGCTAGTTCCTTCTCGCCCAGAGCTGTGCTCCTGCAATATAGCTGGGCCTGGTATTCTCAATCAGACCTTCCTAACTTCAGTCTGGGTACCCTCTCCACCATACCACCTAGCCATCATTACCATATTAAAATGGTTGGTAGGTGCTTAATAGGTGCTTAGCAAATGTTTGTTAATTGATGTTTTGTTTTGTTTTTCCTTCTCTAGGTCTGGCCCTGGTGCTGCTTGCCCAGTTGGGTAAGTAATAGACTTCTGCTTTCCCCTCCATCACTCATCACTTTTCTAATGTTCTCATACATCTAAGGATATATCATTTCTTTGCAAAGAAACATTTTTGCACATTGTCAAGAGTTCAGAGAAGACCAACTTGTTTTGGTAGATGGATCTGCTCAGAGCAGTCACTCCCCAAGGCCAGATGGAAATGACTTTGAGGGTTTTCCTCTCTACAGCTGTTCTCTGTCAGATTATCCAAACATATTGCCCACATTCCCACTGAGCGTCAATAGAGAGCAATCACCTTGGTCTCTCAGCCTTTTGCAAAGGAAGAACCAAAGAGATCTTCACCCTGACCTTTGCTCCTTGCTGCCCACAGGCTCTGCTTACCACCTGACATGTTACTTCACCAACTGGGCCCAGTACAGGCCAGGCCTGGGGCGCTTCAAGCCAGAGAACATCGACCCCTGCCTCTGCACTCATCTGATCTATGCTTTTGCTGGGATGAGAAACAATGAGATCACCACAATCGAGTGGAATGATGTCACCCTCTACAAATCCTTCAATGGTCTCAAAAACAAGTAAGGAGGACGGAAAGGTACTAGGCTAGAATCCCCCAAATTAATCAAATGAAAATCAATCAATAATTGCTCAGCAAACATTTATTATGCACCTACTATATACCAGGCACTGAGCTAAGTGCTGGAGATACAAAAAGAGGTAAAAATTTAGAAGCCATACTCACGGGTAAGATAGCTAATTTTGTAAATTAGGAGCCTGGCAGGTAGCCAAAAGATGCTGACAGTACCTTTTGTTTTAAAGAAGGAACATTGTAGTCTTAGTCCCAAAAGGTCCAAGGACACCGACCACGTTAATTGTCATACATGTTGTCTGACAATTCAACAAAAGTCCTTTGTCACCTCATCAAGTCTGTTCCAAAGACCTTCCTACTTTGCTACCCAGGCAATCTCTCTCACCATGAGGAGTCATTGTAAACCAATAAGTGCATGCTGGTTTTGACATTCCCACTTTATTCTGTCTCTATAGGAACAGCAACCTGAAGACTCTCCTGGCAATTGGAGGCTGGAACTTTGGGACTGCCCCGTAAGTCTTTTTAAAGATTAGTTGTCATACTTGATTTATAAGGATTTATGATCTTCTTTGTAAGTTTCAACATAAAGCAAAAGGACATTAAATCCAATTTTCCTTTGTCTCAAGGAATCTTACAGCGTCAGCTTGATACCATGACAGAGAGCAAAGGCTGAAATAAAACGGACACATGTATAAAATGATTAAGTCAGGGAGTCATGGCAGTGACTCTCTTTAGAAGCCAAGGGCTGGCCACTCTCTTTTGCTGGAGATTGCTGAAGTACAATGTGCTAAGCTAATCAGGGGTCAGTCTGATATCCAGATAGCCAATCAGGGGTCAGTCTGATGTCCAGATAGCAAGCTTCCACTATGATGGCTAATTAAAGGCAAACCTATCCACAAAGGAAATGGAACAGCTCAAAACTCCTGTATAGATTAGAGGGAATGGGATCCATGAGTACTTCCAGTCAGGGTAAGATAGGGAGACCCACTCTTTTTTTAACTTTATAGTAATATTGCTAGAATTTTTGCTCTGCAGAAGAATTCAAAATATAGAGATCCCCTTGGGCTTCATTCAAATATGTTCTTACTGACCTGGGAGATGGGAGACTGCTAATTCTAGCAATGTAACCTTCTAAAAAAATCTCAGCCTTTCTGTGACTTGGATTCTTTTGCTGTAAATTGAAGAGTCTGGACCAGGTTAATGATTCTTCACCATTTTTGTACCAGTTATCTCTCTGGAAGACTGAGAAAACCTATGGACCTCTTTCTAAAGAATTCTTTGAAATGTATAAAGTACATAGGTTTATTAAGGATGCCAATTTAAATACAATTAATATTTTTAAAACCAAATTAACCCTCCCCCAAGTTAAGAATCTCTCAGAGATAATCTCTAAGGTCAGCGTCAGCAATCTATAATCGTAGAAGTAAAAAAGACACAAATCTGTGCAGCCCAGATCATCTATGGAGTGCTATATTCAGTTTTAGGGACCACATTTGGGGCTGGAAAGAAGTATACAGACTGGTGCAATCTGCACATGAGTTTCTGATTTCAGCTTTCCATCTCCTTCAGATTCACTACCATGGTTTCCACTCCCGAGAACCGCCAGACCTTCATCAAATCCGTCATCAAATTTCTGCGCCAGTATGAGTTTGATGGGCTGGACTTTGACTGGGAGTACCCTGGGTCTCGTGGCAGCCCTCCTCAGGACAAGAACCTCTTCACTGTGCTGGTCAAGGTGAGCTGGACACTTCTTAACCTACTGAGAGTCATGTAGCCAATGTTAATACAGCAATGTAGATAATACGGGTGCCTTGAGAGAACTTTTACACTAGTTCTGACTCTCCCAATGGTCAAAACACAGTCCCCTTATCCAAACATCCAACTTCCAAGTTTTATTGATTTCACCTCCATAACATTTCTTGTATCTCTACCCTTTATTCAATTCAACATCACAAACATCCTTATTCAGGTTTTTTAAATCTCTTGCTTAGACTATTACAATATGTTCTTAATTTCCCTTTTCCAATCCACATCCACATATCTGTCAAACTGGTATTTCTAGAGAGTGAGTCTTGACGTATCACTTCAGTAGTTACCAATAGGAAAAAACATCAACTTTTCTGTTTGGCATTGAAATTTCTTCATAATGTGACTCCAGCCTATTTTTTTCCATGCTGTTTACACATAACTTCTTCCTCACGCTCCAGATTCTAGTTAAACTTGCTTTTGTACATGCGATTCCATTTTCCACCTTTGTGCTCTTACCTAGTCCCCATGCTTGGAACAGTCTCCCTCCTCACCTCCATATCTTGAAATCACTGGCTCTCTCAAAGGTTCGGCTTAAGGACCAATACTTCCAAGAGATCTTTCCTGATTTTCCACATTGTTTTGTATTTATCTCATATGCATTTTGTATTTACTTAACTGTGATATGTTCTACTACCATCATTCAGACACACAATACCTAGGTCAGGGACTATTTCACTTTATTTTTGTTTTGATTTTAGTGTGTTTTTTTGTTTTTTGTTTTGTTTTTATCTTTGATGTCTGAAACTTAACAAAAGTTTAAAGTTCTCTGAGACCCTTGTCATCAATCGAGCAAAAATTATTTATGAAATGATTACCGTGTTCCAGTCATCATTCTAGACACTAAGAAAAGATCTGTGCTGCCATAATCCGATAATCAGAATTAAATTGATAATGTACATTGAAGGGCCATTAAGGGAAGATCCTGGGTGAATCAGAGAGAAGCTCATTTTGGGGGGGCTGCTGTCCACTTGCTCTCTCCTGCTTGCCCACAGGAAATGCGTGAAGCCTTTGAGCAGGAAGCCAAGCAGATCAACAAACCCAGGCTGATGGTCACTGCTGCTGTGGCCGCCGGCATCTCCAACATCGAGTCTGGCTACGACATCCCCCAGCTCTCTCAGTGAGTGTGGTCCCCCAATGTCTCCATCTGTCATTTGTGCTGGGAAAGCCGATCCTCAGTCCATCCAACCATCCAAAATGGGAAGAAAACAACAGCTATTTTAATCCCGTTCTCTTTCCCAGGTATCTGGACTTCATCCATGTCATGACCTATGACCTCCACGGCTCCTGGGAGGGTTACACTGGAGAGAACAGCCCCCTGTACAAAAACCCCAGTGATACAGGCAGCAATGCTTACCTCAACGTGGTGAGTTCCCCACACAAGAGAACTGAAGTTGGAGGTCTGAAATGCATTAAGTAAAAGGAGCCAAGAGATGAAAAACATTTTTAAGTGTCTATACTAAGATTTCAGTCAAGAGGATTTGGGAATATGGTGGTCCCCTCAACAGAAATAATGATATTATTAAATTGACTTATATTTATTTATAATATATGATGTTTATATTTATTATCATGACTAAGTCTCTATGATAAGAAGAAAAAGAAATAAGTATTTATTAAGGACCTACTATGTGCCGGGCACTGTGCTAAGTGCCTTACAAATATTATTTCATTTGATGTTCACAACAACTCTTGAAGGCACATGTTATTATGATGACCCCATTTTACAGATGAGAAAACAGAGGCAGAGATTAAATGATTTACCAGAAATACACAATAAGAAAATATCAATGTCAAATTTGACTCCAGATTTAATGCTTGATTCACTGCCTCTACTAGGAAATGAATTAGTTGATAAATCATTAAGAGTGTTCTGACAGCCTTATCAATAAGAATGAGAGAGGCAGACCTTCAGAACAGTTTAATTTTTGAGTGGAGCTAACTAGTACACAGCCATGTTTATCATTCTATTTTTAACAACTGGGGTTCGACCATTTAGAAACAATACACTGTAATAAATACTAAGAATGATACAAAGGTAAATAAGTCATGTTTGGTGGTCACCATGGTTAGGCTAACAATTTAACCCAAAAGGTATGGCATCTGCCAAGTTGTTTCAATTGTGCCCAACTTTTCTTGACCCCCTTTGGGGTTTTCTTGACCAAAAATACTGCAGCAGTTTGCCATTCTCCTCCAATTCATTTTGCAGATGAGATAACTGAGGCAAACAGTGCTAAATGACTTTCTTGGGGTCAGGTAGAAAGTAAGTGCCTGAGACTGGACTTGAACTCAGTGCTCCATCCACTGTGGCCCTTGGATGCCTATAAACACCAATAACTAGAATACAAGTAGAAAGTAATAAGTGCATACAGAAATGCGTGATATCATACAACCAGGGAAGGTAAGATCCCTTAGTTTCTGGAGAGGCAGGCAGAGATGGAGAAGAAAAGAGGGAAAATACTCAGTAGAAGAGCCCAGATTTACCTTATGTGCTTCTGTTCCAGGATTACGCCATGAACTTCTGGAAGAACCACGGAGCCCCCTCTGAGAAGCTCATCGTTGGATTCCCATCCTATGGACACACTTTCCTGCTGAGCAACCCTTCCAACAATGGCATTGGTGCACCCACCACTGGTCCCGGCCCAGCTGGACCCTACACCAGGCAGGCCGGATTCTGGGCTTACTATGAGGTATGTAGCTGGAGAGTTGCCTAAAGACGATAAAAGTTTATTTGTGATTCTCTAATTGTAGATAAAAATACAAAGGTCACCCCTTCCACTCTCCAGCAATGCTTTGTCTGGTTTGCTTAGTATTTAGAGCTGGAAATTTTGATTATATTAAAGATTTCAACCAACGACTTATTCTGATCTGATGCCATGTTCATGTCATGAAGGCGATACTGGGTTCTCCAAACCATGGCAGTACATGGACAACAAACTTTGGAAAGTTCTATAATCTAGAAAGAGTTTCAATTTGGGTCCAATAATATTCAGTTGGCTCAGGACCAGTGAGTTAAAATTTTGAGAAGAGGGTTGTCAGTGATCAATAATGGTTTTTAGCTATGGCATTTGATGAAACTTTATTTAAAGCACAAAAAAGGTTGTCATCTGCATCAGATGCAATGGTATTCACACAAGTAAAATCAGGGGTTCTTGGAATAAATAAATAATGCTTCAGGTTGGAGGTAAGAAATATGTAAGTGTTTGCCTATCTAATCTCACTTGGGTTTTGTGCAGACCATACTGGGAGATCCAGGACTGACAGGCACCATATTCAGCACAGGACTTTCCTGCCTCTAGAGAAGGGCATCCCTTTCTTCCAAAGCAGCTGAGTCATGCAATAATATTATATTTTAAAGAGATCTGGTAATTTTCCAGACCCTCACTTTAAACCTCCCATAATCCTTTTAATTAACTGAAAATAAATACCTAAAAAGGGCAAGAATGTAGAATCCCAATGTTAATTAAATTCACAGATTTATGTGCTTTCCCTTTGAAATCATTTACATTAATTCAGTTTAATATACAAACTTCTTATATCAGTCCCTCTGTACTATTTCACTTGATAGTCACATAGGTTCCAATGAATTCTATGCAAGAAATTCTCAAATTTATTTGTCCAGCCCTCGTTTGTCTCCTGATGTGCAGTCTCTAATCTCTAACTGACTTTGTAAATAATAACTTTTTATTTTTCAAAATTCATGCAAAGATAGTTTTCAACATTCACCCCTTCAAAACCTTGTGTTCCAATCTTTTCTCCTTTCCTCCTCCCCTAGAGAACAAGCAATCCAGTATAGGTTAAACAATGCAATTCTTCTAAATATATTTCCATATTAAGTTGCACAAGAAAAATCAGATCAAAAAGGGGAAAAATGAGAAAGAAAAAAAAGCAAGCAAATAACAGCAGCAACAAAAAAGGTGAAAATACTATGTCCTCTTAAACTTAATGTGTTCAAAACTGAACTCATTGTCCTTTTCCCAATAGCCTTCCTCTTCTGAAACTCTTTGCTATCATGGAGGGTACCACCATCTCTACAAACACCAAGGCTTTCAATCCAGTGTCTTCCTCAACTCCTTACTTTTCCTCATTTTCCATATTCAATCAGTTTTCCAGTTAGGACCTTTCTAACCTCTTTCCTATATGCTCTCTTCTCTCCTCAGACATTGCAACTAACCTTGGTGCAGGCCCATAACCTTAGTGCCTTCCCCAAGGATTATCTCCAAAAGTTCTTGTATATATTCTGTGTGTATGTAGTAATTTGTATGATGTCTCCTCATTAGTAGTTGAGCTTCTTGAAAGCAAAAACTAGCTTATATTCTCCTTTTATCCTCAGGCCTTAGCATTGTCCTGACATAAAATGGGTACACAATGAGTATTGACTGACTAAATGACTCCTTTTAGTTCTGGTATATAAATGAAAATGCTCATATTTATGTCTGTGCCATCCATTATAATTTTTAAATTTAAAAACATTTAAGTTTATATTCAATCCCTTTCCTGAAAACTTTTGTCAACCATTCACTCTCATTATTCTCGTTTCTCAGATCTGCCCCTTCCTGAAGAACGGTGCTACTCAGGTGTGGGAGGCTTCTGAGGACGTGCCCTATGCTTACAAAGGCAATGAGTGGGTTGGTTATGACAACCCCAAGAGCTTCCAAATCAAGGTAGAGTATTTCTCCGGATTCCCTGAGTCAGTTCATCCCTATTTGTAGCCCAAAGTCTTGGGAGAACCCAAGTTTGGGCCTGGAGCAAACATCCATCCTACTCCCACAGGCTGAGTGGCTGAAGAAGAATAACTTTGGAGGAGCCATGGTCTGGGCCATTGATCTGGATGACTTCACCGGGACTTTCTGTAACCAAGGAAAATACCCTCTGATCAACACCCTGAAGAATGCCCTGGGTCTGGAGAGTGCAAGTGAGTGAGAGCTGCAGATGTACCCTTTCCTCTATCCTTTCTCCTCCTCAGTACTTGATAGGTATTGTTCTTCCCATTCCCTGGAAGGGAGAGAGAGGAGCCTGAACACTCTTAATATTTGTTTTCTCTCCACATGAGAAATGGGCCCTTTAATCCCTAGAGTCACTTATATGAAATCTGGCCAAATTAGGATCTTCCAAGTCTTTATTCAATTCTCAGACTATGAGTAAAGAGTTCTAATGACCTGCTTCCCTCCTTCCCAGGTTGCAAGGCCCCTGCTGAGCCCATTGCTCCCATCACTGAGGCTCCTAGTCAGGGGAGTGGTGGCAGCGGTAACAGTGGCAGCAGCTCTGGGGGCAGCTCCAGTGGCAGTGGATTCTGTGCCAGCAGGGCTAGTGGCTTATATCCAGATCCCACCAACAAGAACGCCTACTACAACTGTGTGAATGGAGAGACCTTCCAGCAACACTGTCAGGCAGGCCTTGTCTTTGATGCTTCTTGCTCCTGTTGCAACTGGCCATGAATTCACAGAGTTCAAGGTCACCCAAGAAATATCCCCAGAGACAGGCAATAAAGTGGTGAACATCAACTCACTGTGGTCTCTGCTTCTTTTTTTCATCTTCCTTGACTCTGGATCTCAAAACTGCCTTTCCATTAGACACTCTTAGAAAGGAAAAGGTTTCTATTCTGGTTTTCTATTGATAGTGTTAAAGAAAGGAAGAATTTCAAAGCCAAACACATGGGCAAAAGCCAAGGTAGCCCAGTCTGAAACTAGTTCTCATCAGCAGCCAACACTCCTAGAAGCCTAATAGGCCCAGACCTGTTTCATGGTTCCTGATCCCTGTCCACAAATAGAACTAAACATCAGATTTTTCACATAATTGTAGAGTTAGGAATTGTTAGTTATTTAGTCTAATTTATATCTTAAAAAACAACAATAAAAATCCTAATTCTGAAAAGAAGTTATTCAGTACCTAAAGACTTCCAGTGAGGGGCAACTCATTTCCCCTTGTTTTTGTTGTTTAGTCTTGTTGTTTTGTCATTTTTCAGTTGTATCTGACTTTTTGTGACCTCATTTGGGATTTTTTTGGGCAAAAACTACTAGATAGGTTTGCCATTCCTTCTTCAGTTTATTTTACTGATGGAGCAACTGAAGCAAATTTGGTGGCTTGCCCAGAATCACACAGCTGGTGTTTTTTTTTTTTAATTAAATCTTTTTATTTGCAAAACACATGCATGGGTAATTTTTTTTTACATTGACCCTTGAAAAACCTTTTGTTCCAAATTTTCCCCACCTTTCCCTACCTCCTTCTCCTGGCTGGCAGGTAGTCCAATACATGTTAAATATATTGAAATACATGTTAGATCCAACATATGTATACATATTTCTACATGACCTTGTTGCATAAGAAAAATCAGATCAAGAAAGAAGAAAAAAACTAAGAAAAAAATAAAATGCAAGCAAATAACAGAGAAAGTGAGAATGCTATATTGTGTTCCACACTCGGTTCTCTCTCAGGGTGTCGATGGCTCTCTTCATCACTGCACAAGTGGAACTGGTTAGAATCATCTCATTGTTGAAGTGAGCCACATCCAACACAGCTGGTGTTTAAAATCAGATTTGGACTCATGAAGAGGAGTCTTCCTGGCTTCAGACCTGGCACTTTATCTACTGCACCATCTACCTGCCCTTGAAATAATTGTATTTCACCACTATACCTGGAAGAAATCTTATTTCATTTTTGGATCATTCTAATTAAAAGAAAGTTTTTCCTTATATCAAACCAAAATTTTCCTTTCTGAAATTCCTATTTGCTTGAAGTTCTGGCCTCTGAGCTCAAGCAAAACTAATCTAATCTTTTCCCACAGAATAACTCTTCAATATTTAAAGATATCTCTACTTTCCAGCTTTCCTTTCCCCAAAGCCATATACTACATATCCCCAGTTCCTTCACCCAGGGTGACACAGTGGATAGAGTACTGGGCTTGGATTCAGGGAGACCTGAATAAGACAATTCAGTTAACCTGTTTGTCTTTGTTTCCTCAACTGTAAAATGGGGTAACCAAACTCCTACCTCACAGGGTTTTTGTGATGATCAAATGAGATAGTATTTGTATATCATCTGTCACATAGTAGGTGCTTTACTTGAGAACCTCTCATGAGGAGGATTCCTCTGTCTGTTAAGATAGCCTTTCCCTCCTTCTGGTGACAACTCTAATGGTTAAGAAGTTTTTACTGACAGCAAACCTAAAGCTGTCTTTCTACAACTTCCACATACTGCTCCTTTTTCTCCATCAAGGATCAGGGCAACAAGGTTATGTCACCTGTCCCATGATCACCTTTAAAATACTTAAACATAATATCCTATTTTCCCTTTATCTTCTCCTTTCCAGATTAAATATTTTCAGTTTTTTTGTCCAATCTTTTCAAGAATTTCTGAAAGCACCCCCAACCAAAAATTAAACTCGAAATACAAAAATTAAAAGGAGAAATCAATAAAATTGAAAGTAAAAAAACTATTGAATTAATAAATAAAACCAAGAGTTGGTTTTATGAAAAAGCCAATAAAATAGATAAACCTTTGGTAAATTTGATCAAAAAAAAGAAAGAGGAAAATCAAATTGATAGTCTTACAAATGAAAAGGGGGATCTTTCCACCAATGAAGAGGAAATTAGAGAAATAATAAGGAGTTACTTTGCCCAACTTTATGCCAATAAATTTGATAACTTAAGTGAAATGGATGACTTTCTCCAAAAATATAGGCTCCCTAGATTAACAGAGGAGGAGATAAATTGCTTAAATAGTCCCATTTCAGAAAAAGAAATAGAACAAGCTATTAATCAACTCCCCAGGAAAAAATCCCCAGGGCCAGATGGATTCACATGTGAATTCTACCAAACATTTAAAGAACAATTAGCCCCAATGTTATATAAATTATTTGAAAAAATAGGGGATGAAGGAGTCCTACCAAACTCCTTTTATGACACAGACATGGTACTGATACCTAAACCTGGTAGATCGAAAACTGAGAAAGAAAATTATAGACCAATCTCCTTAATGAATATTGATGCTAAAATCTTAAATAAGATATTAGCAAAAAGACTTCAGAAAATCATCTCCAAGATAATACACTATGATCAAGTAGGATTTATTCCAGGAATGCAGGGCTGGTTTAATATTAGGAAAACTATTAATATAATTGACCATATTAATAATCAAATTAATAAGAACCATATGATCATCTCAATAGATGCAGAAAAAGCATTTGACAAAATCCAACATCCATTCCTACTAAAAACTCTTGAGAGTATAGGAATAAATGGATTATTCCTTAGAATAATCAGGAGTATATATTTAAGACCGTCAGTAAGCATAATATGCAATAGAAATAAACTGCAACCTTTCCCAGTAAGATCAGGAGTGAAACAAGGTTGCCCACTATCACCATTACTATTCAATATAGTACTAGAAACGCTAGCCTCGGCAATAAGAGCCGAGAAAGAGATTCAAGGAATTAGAGTAGGAAATGAGGAAATTAAACTATCACTTTTTGCAGATGACATGATGGTATACTTAGAGAACCCCAAAGACTCTGCTAAAAAGCTACTAGAAATAATTCAAAATTTCAGCAAAGTGACAGGATACAAAATAAATCCACATAAATCCTCGGCATTTTTATATATCACTAACAAAATGCAACAGCAAGAGATACAAAGAGAAATTCCATTCCAAACAAATGTTGAGAGTATAAAATATTTGGGAATCCATCTACCAAAGAAAAGTCAGGAATTATATGAGAAAAATTACAAAACACTTGCCACAAAAATAAAATCAGATTTAAATAATTGGAAAGACATTCAGTGCTCTTGGATAGGCCGAGCGAATATAATAAAGATGACAATACTCCCCAAACTAATCTATTTATTTAGTGCTATACCAATCAGACTCCCAAGAAACTATTTTAATGACCTAGAAAAAATAACAACAAAATTCATATGGAAGAATAAAAGGTCAAGAATTGCAAGGGAACTAATGAAAAAAAACTCAGAGGAAGGTGGTCTAAGTGTACCTGATCTAAAGCTATATTATATAGCAGCAGTCACCAAAACCATTTGGTATTGGCTACGAAATAGACCGGTAGATCAGTGGAACAGATTAGATACAAAGGACAAAAAAGGGTACATCTATAGCAATCTAATCTTTGACAAACCCAAAGATTCCAACATTAGGGATAAAAATTCATTATTCGGAAAAAACTGTTGGGAAAACTGGAAATTAGTATGGCAGAAATTAGATATGGATCCACACTTAACACCATATACCAAGATAAGATCAAAATGGGTCCATGATTTAGGCATAAAGAGGGAGATAATAAATAGATTAGAGGAACAGAGGATAGTCTACCTCTCAGACCTGTGGAGGAGGAAGGAATTTATGACCAGAGGAGAACTAGAGATCATTATTGATCACAAAATAGAAGATTTTGATTACATCAAACTAAAAAGTTTCTGTACAAATAATACTAATGCAAACAAGATTAGAAGGGAAGTAACAAATTGGGAAAATATTTTTAAAAACAAAGGTTCTGACAAAGGTCTCATTTCCAAAATATATAGAGAACTGACCATAATTTATAAGAAACCGAACCATTCTCCAATTGATAAATGGTCAAAGGATATGAACAGACAATTCTCAGAGGAAGAAATTGAAACTATATCCACTCACATGAAAGAGTGTTCCAAATCACTACTGATCAGAGAAATGCAAATTAAGACCACTCTGAGATACCACTACACACCTGTCAGATTGGCTAAGATGACAGGAACAAATAATGACAAATGTTGGAGGGGATGTGGGGAAATTGGGACACTAATACATTGCTGGTGGAGTTGTGAAAGAATCCAGCCATTCTGGAGAGCAATCTGGAATTATGCCCAAAAAGTTATCAAACTGTGCATACCCTTTGACCCAGCAGCGCTACTACTGGGATTATATCCCAAAGAAATACTAAAGAGCGGAAAGAGACATATATGTGCCAAAATGTTTGTGGCAGCTCTTTTTGTAGTAGCTAGAAACTGGAAGATGAATGGATGTCCATCAGTTGGAGAATGGTTGGGTAAATTGTGGTATATGAAGGTTATGGAATATTATTGCTCGGTAAGAAATGACCAGCAGGAGGAATATAGAGAGGCCTGGAGAGACTTAAATCAACTGATGCTGAGTGAAATGAGAAGAACCAGAAGATCACTGTACACTTCAACAATACTGTATGAGGATGTATTCTGATGGAAGTGGAAATCTTCAACATAAAGAAGATCCAACTCACTTCCAGTTGATCAATGATGGACAGGGGTAGCTGC
>NC_133620.1:429686074-429733574 GCF_048593235.1 Sminthopsis crassicaudata
CTCTTGGTTCAACTTTTTCTCCAATATGCCCTAAAAAATAGATTCTAAGGGATGGGCGGTAACTTTGTAATTATAAGAGCAAACTACACTCCATATAATCAGTATTCATGGACAAAATACTCTCTGACTTGACTATTTTATAATAATTGTAATTCATGGTTCTTAATCTTTTTTGTGTCACAGATGCCCTGGTGAAGGCTATAGCCCCCTTCTCAGTCAATTAATAAACATTTATTGTCTTCTACGTTCCTGGTGCTGAGATCAGCACTGGAGTTACAAAGAAAGGCAAAAAATGGCCCCTGCCCTCAAGGAGTTTACAGTTTGTTGGAGGAGACATGATGCAAGTGACAATGTATAAACAAGCTACTAAAAAATAAATTGGAGATAACATCAGAGGGAAGACCCCAACATGAAGGGGCATGGGGAAAGGCTTCTCAGGGAACTAAATATATTGAAATATAGATATCAATTTTTTAACTTCATGAAAACCATACATCTTTAGTCATGTTGAATTCTCACAAGACTCCTTCCATATTGTCCAGTAGGGGAATATTGTCTGGTAGACCAGTGGACATCTCGTATAAAGATCACTTTAGCTTAGTTTGGTTTGTGGTGAATTTTCAGGGAGAAATAGAGCTACAGATGAGTCTGGAAGGCTTGGTGAAAGAATGTAGAAGATTTCAGGGCCCTCCATGGCCTCCAGCCTCCTTCCCTCAGCATAGGAAACACAATTCACACAACCGACCATTCTCTCTCAGGTTTGTTCTAGCTGGCCCTGTGGTCCTCAGCTTCTAAACTCCTCCATCGGGCAGAAGCAATTCAATCATTATCAGTCATGTGTCAGATAATCTGCAAGTGATGGAGTTTTATTGAAGTGAGGAAGATTGTGTTTAAATCAGGATCCAACTAAATGTCAACCAAAACCAGACTGGGCCAATTCCAGTTTTTCTTTAGAGTAACAAAATCCAAGGAATTGAGATGAAAAGTGGAAACTATTCTCAGAAGAAGAAATACAGGCCAGAAGCTCAGATCCTAAAAGAGATAATAGTTCATATTGAAAAGTTGACTCTTTGTTAAACTCAATCTGTCTCCTAAAAGAAAGACATGGGGTGTTCCAAAAATCTTAGGGGAGTCTTAAACCTAAAGCTATACTTAGAATTTTAGGACGTGTTGTGTGTTTCCAGCTACTTCCTGACCCCACAGATATGGATTAGGTCCTTCATGTCCCCTCCTAACCCAACTGTGCTAGGAGAGCCTTAAGCTTGGAGGCTGAAGGAAGGTAAATGAGATATTCAAGGAGGAAAATGTTTCCTGTGGAGTATTCCTATGAAGGATTGTTCTTTCATAAGAAACCAGAGTCTTCTGAAAAACTATTCCTGGAGGGGCAGTCTCCCCTGGCTTTTCAGGATCCCAGGCTGCAAGAAGCTCCAAGGTTCTTTAAATCAATCAGTGCAAATAATTTCAGTGCTACGTTGCCAGGGTTATCTCCTCATTGCTAATAAATTAGCTTATAGATCTACTCTTGTGAAATTGATTGTGACTATGACCAAATCCCCAAACCCTAGAAAGCAAGACAGTCAATGAACATTAAGCATTGACGATGTTCCAGGCACTGTGAGGAGAGTGGGAATTAAAAAATAAAAACACAGTTTGTGCCTGAAAAGATCAGAATCTTTATGGATTATACACTGTAGCCTACAGGCTATAACATGGGGGCTCCACTTAGTTTGAAACAGTTGGCCAGATTATGTATTCCATGATGGCAACTAGGACATTCTACCATCAGGCAATTCCAAATGAGCACTGCAGTGCTAGGAAAGAGCCTTGAAGGATAGGTAATATTTAAACAGGTGGAGAGAAATGAGAGAGGGTATTTGAGGCAAGGGGGAAAGCATGAGCAAAAGTGTAGAGGTGGGAGAGTGCAAAATGGATTTGGGGAACCATTTTTACCAGAGCAGAGAATAGATTTTTAATCAGCAATTCTGTCATCTAGCATAAAGACTGCAGAATGGTCTTGGGGCAATAAACAATACCAATCATCATGTTATTGAAAAGGACATACTTGGGACATAGCTTTACAAGAAGGGAAGAAGTAGCTTCCTGGTTTGAATCATTATTTTTGCTAAATATGTGTGTTACGTGTTTTATATATGTCATCTATAAAATTGCATTTCAATATCATCAGGTATTTCTATCTATTTAAATTGGGGGCCATAAAGATCTTCAAGTGTTATATAGTTTTTCATAGAAAGCACTTTCAATAAACTCTCTAAGTTTTGGTGCCTTGACAAAGTCCTGGCCTCCCAGCCATAATTATGGTCTCAGTAGAGATCAAGTTGGAGAGAGTTAGGCTAAAATTCTTACCAAACATTAAATAAATGTCATGATATGTATAAGACTGCCTACTGTCTAGGGGAGGGGTGGAGGGAGGGAAGGGAAAAGTCGGAACAGAAGTGAGTGTAAGGGATAATGTTGTAAAAAATTACCCAGGCATATGTTCTGTCAATAAAAAGTTACAATAAAAAAGGAAAAAAAGAAATGTCATGATATTGTAAATATTAACAAAATAAGGGGTTATTTTCATCATTATCAATCGTGCATTTTGTGTGAAACTGTAGAACACTTGGGGACCCTTATGACCTCCATTTGAGGACCAGAGATCTCTAGATAGCTTTATCACAAAATTATGACTTGAAGCTATTCCAAGAATACATGCATGTGCTTAGAAATTAATGGAATCAGCCTCTAGAGGAGAGAGGACTCCCTTGACCCTCAATAAGATAAACAGAGGCTATAAAATTACACATAAAGAAATTATTTGTTAATCTGATTACTTTCCAAAGTGGTGGTTGATTCCATCTGAGGCAAACAAGCTTTTATTCCAGGCACGAAATGTCCACAGCCCAAAACCCAGCTAGCCTCCTTCTGTAATGGCTTATCAGCTCTGGAAATGGCCCAAAGAGCCATTAAGCTGGTCCCATCATCACTGCCCTTTGAAGGGACCACTTCATCATATTCCTTTTATTATTTGGTGTGGAGGGGAGGTCTGTTGATTTACTGATTAGCCACATGAACTGCTGGGTTATCTGTCCCTCCATAATTAGAACCCTCCTGATAAGACTTGGATCAGGGGGTATAAAAGTTGGAGACCAAACCCTGCTAGATCAGTACAGACAGCAGCCATGGCAAAGTCCATCCTCCTCACTGGTGAGTCAATGCTCCAAGGAGAAAGTCAATCCCTGGAGACTTTACTCTTTCTCTTTTCTTTCTAGGTCCTTTGCAAAGAATCATTAGGTATGATAATAAGTTCAGAGGTTTAGAACTAGGAAAAAACTATTAAGTACAATATTTTATTTTCACAAATCTAAGCGTTTCTTAAGCACCTATGTGGCAAATGCTGGGTTAGGCAATGAGACAGAGACAAAAATGAAAGACCTGAGGGAGTTATTGTACATGGTTAATAAATGCTTGTCGTGTTCAGATGAGTTCAAAGATGCCTAAGATCCTGAAATGTCCTGCTCCCGGGACTGACTCCTGTTCTTGTTGCAAGACCCCTCCTCTCTTTATATGAACAGTAATTGGTTTATTTTTAGTTTGGACATATGCTCTTATTGATGTGCAGTATTCTCAAGGTGGATACTCTTCCCACCAAGGCAGATTGTTAACTCTTTTTTTTTTTTTTTTTTTTTTTGGAGGCTGGGGTTAAGTGACTTGTCCAGGGTCACACAGCTAGGAAGTATAAAGTGTCTGAGACCACATTTGAACTCGGGTCCTCCTGAATTCAAGGCTGGTGCTCTATCCACTGCGCCCCCTAGCTGCCCCTCTCTCTTTACTTTTGATGGTGATATGGCCCCACCTGCCGCCTCCCTTTTACGTCCTGTTAGGTTTTTCCTATTTTTCCAGTGACCACTCTTGGTACTACTTCTTGATTTCTCTTAATTTTATTTACCAAATCAAATACAACAGCCAGGAGAAAAAAAAGGAAAGCTGAAAAATAAAAGGCTGTGTAATAAGGGGTCCAGGATGGTGCATTTATTCAGCTCTTTATGGAGGTTAGAGCGGGATAGAGAGAAGTTAAATGTGTCCATACACACACTACTTTTTTTCATTTGATTTTTCTTTGACATTCTATTCTAACCCATTAGTTTACGTGCTCCATGGAACTTGAACTATTCCACTTATTACTTCAAAATTCCCCTCAGCATATTCTCCTTAGAGAAATAGGATCTGATGTCAATCAGCTGAATGATTGATCCCAAGATAAATGATGGATGAGTGGAGGAAAGGCAAGGTTCTGCAGCGAAAGTTTCTATGTGTTCTGGGAACCCTGGACAACATCCTGGACAAAGACTATTTCCTTGTCTGGACCCCTAGTCTGACCTCTGGGCTGCTAAAGAGTAAATCACAGAGGAAGGTGGGATCTTAAGTTTCCTTAAGGAAGGCTTAGCATCCAGAAGCTTGTGGGAGATATCTCTGCTGTAATCTGCCCAAGGAATGAGACATGAGACCAGTCTTCGGCTGTGTAAATGTTTTGTACAAGGAGGGTTAACCTTATCCTAGTTGGTTTCAGACCACACAATAAGGAGTCATGGGCGGAAATGTCAGAAAGGTAGATTTTGGCTCAATCTAAAAAAAGTCTTCTTTATATTTAACATTGTCCAAAAGTGGAAAGGGCTGCCTTAGAAAAGTAACAACAAAGCATTTATATAGTACTTTAGGGTTTTAAAATTTTTACATATATATATATATACATATAACTTTAATATATATATTTAATATAATATATATTCTCTTCTTTGATCCTCATATTCTATCTTGGACCATGTATTTTATATATATATATATTGTTATCTTATTTTATCCTCATACTCTATCTTGGATCATGTATTGTTAAGAATAGCTAAATTGGGCAGCTAGGTGGCGCAGTGGATAGAGCACCAGCCCTGAATTCAGGAGGATCCGAGTTCAAATCTGGCCTCAGACACTTAACACTTCCTAGCTGTGTGACCCTGGGCAAGTCACTTAAATCTAATTACCTCAGCAAAACAAAAAACAAACAAAAAAAAAAGCTAAGTCATTCACAGTTGATCATATATTGCTGACAATATTCTCCGGTTCTGTCATTTAACTTTGCTTCAGTTCATTTACTTCTTTCCAGATTCTTATGAAAGCAAACTGCTCATTTCTTCTAGTGCAATAATATTCCTTCACAATTATAAGCTAGAATTAGCTTAGCCATTATCCACTTTATGAATGAGTAAACTTAAGAGAACAAGTGACTAGCCTAGAGACGGAGTTCATATACATCTGAAGCAGAATTTGAACTCAAGCTTTCTTTATCCCAAGTCCGACACTCTATCCACTGATCCATCGAGATGCAGGCTCTCCATCCCCCGGAGACTCCCAGTAGAAGCTGGATGACCATTTGTCAGGAATTCCTGTAGACTAGGTCTGACACTCTCTGAGGTTGCTTCCATATTTGGAATTCTGTGATTTTATGGAAGAGCAGCCTGCAAATTGGGAATGTCTATGTAAGTGGGAGCTCATCACCTTGACTTTGGAGGTTTAATTTCAGTTCCGCTCTTTAGCACACAATATTCTGAGCTTCCCTGAAAACTCACTTAAAACACTATGATTGGGAAAAGTTGGATCCTAAGTAATCCCAAGAGAGGAGGTATGAAAACTATTGGAACCAAATAGAACATTCTCTGATTGATAGAATGAGTTCCTGGATAAGAGAGACTATTTCTATTTTCATTTCTGTTATATCCTCAGGACCTAGTAGAGTGTCTGGACTGTGTTAGATACTTAATAAGCATTTATTGATAGTTTTTTTTTTCTTTTTCTCTAGGTCTGGCCCTTGTGCTGCTAGCTCAGCTGGGTAAGTTACCGGCTCCCACCTCCCCTCCCTACCCTACACTCACACTTGTTTTTACAAGGTCCTCATAGGACCAGTTCTCACATATACAAAGGGCAGCTAGCGGACATGGCGGAGTTCAAGTCCTGTTTCGGACATTTATCATCTGTGTGACTCTGAGCAAGTCACAAAATCTGTCTCAGTGTATTCCATCATAAAATATAAGTTATAATAATGTCACCTGTCTCCCAGAGTAATTGTAAGAAGCAAATGTGATAATATTTATAAAATGCACGGGACCAAATAAGCAGTTTTTAATCGGTAGCTATTATTGTTGCTGTTCTACCATTTCAGTTGCATCCAACTCTTTGTGGCCCCTCTTACTCCTGCACTATTTAGGGCTCCTTGAGCTTTGCCATTTCGTGCTCCAGCTCATTTTACAAATGAGAAAACTGAGGCAAACAGGGTTAAATGAAATGCCCAGGGTCACACCAGGCCCAGCATTCTATTCACTAGTATTATTGTTAAATTAAATGCAGATTTTATTATTAATATTATTATTATTAAATGCAGATAATCTCTGTACATTATACAGGTTGTTCAAGGAGCTCAGAGAAAGCCAACTTAGTTCAGTAGCTGGAAATAATTTAGAGTAATCATTCTACCATCAGACCCCACAGTCAGGTAGAAGTGAGTAATGGATAAAACATCACTTGGGATTCTCCCCCAAATCACTATCCTCTACCAGGAGAACTGCCCTTAATCCCACTGAACATTCAGCTTTTGAGTCAGAAATGACTGAGTTAAATATCTACCTGAGACACTTCCCAACTGTATGATCCTGGAGAAGTCCCTTGACTCACTTTTCCCATCTGCAAATAGGGATCATAACTGGATCAACTTCACAGAGTTGTTGTGAGAATCAAATGAAATAATGTATATAAAAATGTTTTACACACTTTAAGGTGTTTTATGAATGCTAGTTACTACTACTACTATTATTATTATAACCTCCACTTAAGTGCAATCTCCTATAAGATAGAAGACTACCCTCTGCTCTCTTACCCCATTTATTAGTGCCCTCCTCTACCCCCAAAATTACTTTATATCTAGTTTGTGTATTAGTGTGTGTATATATATATATATATATATATATATATATATATATATATATGTCTTATATTTGTGTGCATTGTTTTCTCCAGTAGAATGTAAGGTTCTTGAGTTGCATTGTCAGTGCATAGAAGATACTTAATAAATACTTGATGAATGAATGAGTGAGTGAATAAGTGAGTGAATGAGTGTGAGTGAATGAGTGGATGAGTAAGTGAATGAATGAGTGAGTGAATGAATGAGTGGATGAGTGAGTGAATGAGTGAGTGAGTGAGTGAATGAGTGAGTGAATGAATGAGTGGGTGAATGAGTGAGTGAATAAGTGAATGAATGAATGAATGAGTGAGTGAATAAGTGAGTGAGTGAATAAGTGAGTGAGTGAATAAGTGAGTGAGTGAATAAGTGAGTGAATGAATGAATGAGTGAATGAGTGACCTTGACCGTGAATGAGTGACGTGAGTGAATGACGTGAATGAGTGAGTGAATGAATCGAGTGGGTGAATGAGTGAGTGAATAAGTGAATGAATGAGTGGGTGAATGAGTGAGTGAATAAGTGAATGAATGAATGAGTGAGTGAGTGAATGAGTGAGTGAATGAATGAGTGAGTGAGTGAGTGATGGACTAGCAGGCTCCACCACTGTCCCTCGCTGTGACTTTTGCTCCGTGCTGCCCACAGGCTCTGCTTACCACCTGACATGTTACTTCACCAACTGGGCCCAGTACCGGCCAGGCCTGGGGCGCTTCAAGCCAGAGAACATTGACCCCTGCCTCTGCACTCACCTGATCTATGCATTTGCTGGGATGAGAAACAATGAGATCACCACAATTGAGTGGAATGACGTCACCCTCTACAAATCCTTCAACGGTCTGAAAAACCAGTAAGGAGGGGGCCAGTGGCTGGGCCCCGGGGGTGGGAAGGCCCGAGCTCGGATCTAGGATCAGGCGCTACACACTTGGGCCCACTAACCAAGAGCACTGACACAGCACCCACCTCTCAGGGCTGCTGGGAGGGTGAAAGGGCCCCATGACCTCAGAGCCCCCGGCGCAGCCCCCAGCTGCTCACAGAAAGTACTTATGTGACTGCTCCCTTTCATCCTCTCCATTCCCCACTGCTCCCCTAATCCTGCCTAGGATTTGTAACTTGCTCCGATGGAGTAGAAGCCCTTAGCCTTCCCTTAATGTTTGAAAATTAGGCACATGGCAGACAAGCACAGTCACCGACAGTACCTTCTTTTTCCAAGACTAAACGCCCTGCAGACTTGGTCCCAAAAGGACACTCACTGACATTTTTGTTCCACAAATAGATGGAGGAGAACCCCCAAGTGTCTGGCCCCTCAGCTCTATCCCAGGGACGCCCCGTTCAGCTACGAACGCCATGTCTCACTCTGAGAAACTGCTCAGTACAAGGAGGTTCTAACATTCCCTCTTTGTCGTCTCCACAGGAACAGTGAACTGAAGACTCTCCTGGCCATCGGAGGCTGGAACTTCGGAACTGCCCCGTAAGTCTAGGGTCAGAACTGACAGCAAGTGGATGTAAAAGAGCTGCTTTTTAAGCACTGAGGTGCTTTGCAGAGAGGCCAGGCCAAATTTTCCCTGCCAAGGGGATCTTACAATGTAAGACTGATACCATAACTGAGATACAAAAAAAAACAAACAAAAAAAAAAACACACAAACAAACCAAGATTTAAAGACATAAACATTAATAAAGTAAATAGAACAGAAATCATCCGAATCAAGGACATTCTTCCTGGAGCTTCATTCTAGGAGATTTTCACTAACCTAGGAGGTGGGAAACTGGGTCCTGTTCTCAGCTCTGACACTAACCAGAATATAACCTGGAAAAACTCACCCTTTCTAAACCTCAAGTTTTTTCTGAAAAATGAGCGTGTTTGATACTTTGATCTCTAAGATCTCTTCCAGATTGACATTCTATAACTATTGAAACGTAAAAGGAACTATTCATGGCTTAGACCAAAGCTGGGACCCTACGTTTAGCTCTAGGCTATTTCAGGATGGAGCATATTGAAAACCAGGCTAAAGACGGGGTTGGAACACCATGACACCCAAGGATCTATTAAAGAAATTGATGCTGGACAAGTAGCTACTTAGGGGAGTCATGTTGACCATCTCCTAGGGTTATCGTGTGAAGGGAGTACATTTATTCCACTTGGTTTTCAATGTCAGAAGAAAGAATAATGGGTAGAAGTTGCAAAAAGGTAGATTTTGACCTAATAGAAAGAAAAACTGCCTTAAAAAGTAGAACAGAAAATGGGTTGCCCCAAAAGGTAAAGAGGCACTGTCACTAGAGGTATTTCATGGAGAAGAGATTATTGTTTCAGGAAGGGGGATTTAGATGACACAATTTCCAATTGTGAGTCTCAGATTTCTAAGGATATGGTTATAATAATTCCACTGCATGAACACTGAGGATCTGGTGTGATTGTATTTACCTAATAGAGTCCGTGTATTGGATAGGGGAGTGAATGACAATGTAATTATAGAGGCTTCGTATTTGAAAAGCTACCATTTTATCTCTAATTAGTTTGGGAAGCTAAAGGAATTCTGAAAACTGAATAATAATAGAGAATGATGAATGAGAACAGGATAGAGTTATTAACATTAATACATCAGAAAGAAGGAGTGGGGAAGGGTAGAATATATAAAGGGACTTTATATGAGTAAATAGGGCTAAAGTAAGAGTAGGAGAAAAGAGAAGAGAAAACTGGTGAGGGCTTGGATGCATTTAAGAGTTTTGAAGCAAATTGTGAAGAATCTATTCAACAATGAACCCAGAGAGATCAGAGACTAGATATAAAGAGTGATTTAAAAACTAGAAAGGGAGTTGACTTCAAGAAATATTGGGGAGATTAAAAACAAGAGGTTTGGGGAATAGAGAAGATAGAAAAAGTGAAGAACATTGAAGAAATGTCAGTCATCAAACTTTTACGGAAATTTCCAGCTGGAGAATCAGGGGTAGTCACAGTTTTACTAGGATGACCAAAGAAAGGACCATGCTCTCTGGTTTCAAAGTGTGAACTAGAGATGGGCACAGTGTGAGATGTCTTATTAACAGAGCTTTACAGGTCACTTAGAAAGGTAACAAGAAGTCATCTAGGGTGCAATCTGCATGTGGATTTCCTTACTCCATCTTCTTTCCATCTCCTTCAGATTCACTACCATGGTTTCCACTCCCGAGAACCGCCAGACCTTCATCAAATCCGTCATCAAATTTCTGCGCCAGTATGAGTTTGATGGGCTGGACTTTGACTGGGAGTACCCTGGGTCTCGTGGCAGCCCTCCTCAGGACAAGAACCTCTTCACTGTGCTGGTCAAGGTGAGCTGGACACCTCTTACTGTGATTTCCCTGTCTCCTTCCTCCATCCTCTGACTCACACTGAGCCCCAGCTCTATTGGATGAGACAGCCTCCCTGGTAGCCTTTCCAGCACCAGATGCACCTCAGCCCTTCTCCCATTCCAATCCCATTGCCACTTCTAGGTTCCCTCTGCACCACAATAGAAAATAAGTTTCTTGAAGTCAGGGACTAATTTTTTTTATCCTTGGTGCCTGAGATTTCATAAATACTTGACCATCCCTTGCAATCAACCAAGCAACAAGTATTTATGAAGTGATTGCTATATGCTAGCAACCAAGGAGACATCCCTTTCCCCATGGTCCTATGAACTGAATTGAATTGCTGATGCTTAGAGATAAACCATCTATGGAAAAGCATGTTTGAATCCAGAGAGGAGCTCATTTTGGGGGGGCTGCTGTCCACTTGCTCTCTCCTGCTTGCCCACAGGAAATGCGTGAAGCCTTTGAGCAGGAAGCCAAGCAGATCAACAAACCCAGGCTGATGGTCACTGCTGCCGTGGCCGCCGGCATCTCCAACATCGAGTCTGGCTACGACATCCCCCAGCTCTCTCAGTGAGTACCCCCAAGCGTCCCTCTGGGGTCAGCTGCTACTTGTGTTGGGGCAGCCAAATGTCAGGTCCATCTTATCCTGCAAAAGGCTTCAGGAAAGGTTTCCAATCTCCTACATATTCCACAACTCCTTGCTCTAGGGAAATTTGTCTTCAAAATGAACAATAACCTCTTGATTGCTAACTCCAATAGACTTTTTATAATCCTTAATGTCCCCTCTTACCCTACCCTATACCTAGTTCTGTGCTTAGCATGGAGAAGCTCTTTAATAAATGCTTTTTGATTGATTTTCAGTATTTCTGAAGTATTTGCTGATGCTGACTATTCCCTCCTTCCTATTATTTTCCCCTGCTTTGTTCTTTTCATTCTCCTACTTCTCTTGCTCTCTTTATTATTTGCTAGTTTACCCTCATCTTCCTACCCCTTAAGTAAATATTATCTCTAAAGATGTCATCCATGACTCTTTTTTCTTCCTTTTTTTCCATCTCATCCAATCCCCAAGGTTTAAATTATTATCTCTGAACACATAATCCTCCAATTTATCCAACCCTAATATTTATGTTGAATTATTACCTTTGAACACATAATCCTCCAATTTTCTATTCAACTCCATTATTTCTTTTGATTTTTAGTCCTTCCCATCAAACCACCCCCTGGGTATTCCTTCAACACTAAAACTAAATACATAATCTTTTCCCCAAAAGCTGCATATCTTTGCAACTTCCTTCTCCCTTCCTATAACATCACCACCTTCCAAGTCACTCAACTCCATAAATCCTGGAGTCACCTCTGACTCTTCTCTCTCCCTTCCTCATTGCTTATATCTAATCACTTCCCACTTAATCTCAGCAATCTTTATCATCTTTCTACTCACTTAGTTCATGTTTTTCTTACCACTTTTCTAGACTTTCTATATATGCATCATTTTCTAGACTACAATAACAGCCTCCTAAAGGACCTCTCTGCCTCCAATTCATTCATTACATTTCTTTCACATCATATCTACACATATCATTCTTCTGCTCAGTAACTTGTTATAAATAATACTCTTGGAAGAGAGTGGGGAGTGCAGCTGGTTCCCTTTTCTGATGAGCAAGCCTTGGAACTTTTCCCCAAAAAAATGACTAATTCCAAAAAAAAATTAGTCAAATACTCTGCTCTAGAGAGAGGGGGGGGGGGGGAAAGTATTTCATAAGGACTTGCAAGCACATGAGATTTTAGAAAAATTCTTAGTTTAACATAGATTTTTGAACACAAAATAACTCACAAATTAAAAATATAATTACTAGCCATACCTCTAAAGACACAGACACACATTCTTGTAAAAACTACAGAATGATCTAGGCCCTGTTGGTCTGCTTTTTAGAAACTACCCAACCTCCCAGAGGGACCAGAGGGTAGTTGCTCCTGAATCCCCTGGCCATTCTCACTTTTGAGGTTTCATGCTCTCTAATATAGCTGCCAAAGGGTAGGGGAAAGCAAAAGATAGAGAATGAAATACCTGCATACATCTTTTTATCTCTCTGACTATTCCTTGTCTTCTAATCATGATAGAATTCTCAGAGCACTTTCTATATTCTGACCATATCTCAGCTCTGGCAGCTTGAAGGTTTCTCTTGATTTACAAAAGGCCAATAAAATTAAGATTCATGAATGGAACACTCCTTCTTCAATGGCCCCTCACTACTCCCTCTTCCAATATTTATTCATCTGTTGAAGAGCTGAAAAGAGGAAGGCTCATTATTATATCTGAATTCCTGATAAAAAGTAAGAAAGTGTTCATTAATCATGAATGACAACTTTATTTTTTCTGGGTTTTCTTTCACAACATGAGTGATATGGAAATATGTTTTGCATGATTGCATATGTATAATCTATATCAAACTGCAAACTGTCCCAGGGGGAGGAAAGGGGGGGGGAAGGAGGAAAGGATTTAGAAATTAGCATTTTTAAAACAAATATTAAAAATGTTTTTACATATGATTAGGGGAAATATTTTTTTTTTTATTTTTTAAAAGTCCTCTATTTAGCTGTTTTCCCTATTTTCATTCTTCCCTTGACAAATCCATTCTTCTTATAGTTATTACTCCCTTGCTTGAAAACTTTTGATGATTGGGAAATATTTTTTTAAAAAAGAAAAATCAATTATAATATTGTCATGGCATTCCTTCAAAATTAAATTTTTTTTAAAAACTCTGTGTCTGTGGTTTAAAGCCCTCCAGAGACTGGGTCCAACTTACTTTTCTAGGCTAATTTGACACTATTTCTCTTTATCCACCCTGCATTCTAGCCAAACTACATAACCAACAAGCTATTCCCCACTTTCCTGTTTCCATGCATGTGCACAGTCCTACCTCAGTACCTGGAATGCCTTTATATCTCTTATCTGTTGAAATTGTTTTCTACCTTCAGAGTTCAACTGATTTCCCCAGTGCATAGTGATAGCACTTATTTAACAGAACTGAATCTGATGGGAGGCTGTTCCAGGCAGGGGTACAAACACCAGAAATCACCATTAATTCTGTTCTCCACACCAGGTATCTGGACTTCATCCATGTCATGACCTACGACCTCCACGGCTCCTGGGAGGGTTACACTGGAGAGAACAGCCCCCTGTACAAAAACCCCAGTGATACAGGCAGCAATGCTTACCTCAACGTGGTGAGTGACCCCTGCAAAAACTGGAGGGTTGGAGGTGAAGAAGATCACCAATTTAGGGCAAAAAGGCATTGTCAGTCCAGATTCCTGAACAATTTAATCAATTGATCATTTTTAATACATATCTGGGGAATGGGACAACGGATCAATTCATTAGTAATTAACTATGCAATGTCAAGCTTACTACTCCCATGGCCAGCACCATTAGTCCTCCTCATCCTAGGTGACCAAATAGGTAAAGCTGGACCAGAGATGAAATCCAGCCTAAGTCTCTGGAACAGTGTGAGATCCTAGGCGAGTCACTTAACCTCAGTTTGCCTCAATTTTCTCTACTGGGAAATGGGGATTATAAGGAAGAAATGAGATGATATTTGTAAAGCTCTTAGCTCAATGCCTGCCACATAGTAGGTGCTCAATAAATGCCTCCTTCCTCTGAACTAGGGAAAGAGAAAAGAATAAGAATTTATACAATGTTCACAATATTCCAGGCACTGGGTTAAGTGCTCTACAAATAAAATCTCAAATAATAATGCTACTGCTACTACTTACATGTGTATATAGTTTTGAGATTTTCAAAGCATTTTACATATCTACTTTGATAATTTGACTGTGCCAGGTAGAAAACTACTAATTATGAATCTGCCTCCTGGATGGAATAAGTATTTATTCATGCATTCATTAATGCATCAATCACTTGTTAAACATCTATTTATACATGAAGTATTATGTTGAATGCTGAGGAAGACAGAAAAGTAAAAATTTTTTAAATCTCTTTGAGGACATATTCTGAAAGCTCAAATAACCCCAAAGAAGAGAAAAGATATTTCTTTGTTCATTACAACACAATAACTATAATTGGTTATAATCATTTAAGTACAATTAAATATAACTAGCTATTATAGTTATATAACTTGATATGCTTAAGAGAAGTACAAACTGCTCTTGATGATGTCAGACCCTTACTCTGGCCACAGAGAACATCTGAAGTTCTCATCTGGAAATTGTAAGAGAGCAAGCATTCATCATGGAAACTTTATAAATCTATTGAGCCCTAAAAACTGCCAGGCCAAAACTTATATCCTAGTAGTTATTAACTGGAAATAATCAGGGAATGCTTCAAGAAAGAAGTGTTTGAACTGGACCTAGAAAGATGGGCCAAGGTTAAATGTGCCTCCGTTGCAGGATTACGCCATGAACTACTGGAAAAACAATGGCGCCCCGGCTGAGAAGCTCATTGTTGGATTCCCATCTTATGGACACACCTTCATCTTGAGCAATCCTTCTGAAACTGGCATTGGGGCCCCTACCTCTGGCCCTGGTCCTGCTGGGCCCTACACCAGGCAGTCTGGCTTCTGGGCTTACTATGAGGTAAGTGTCTAGAACTTATATGAAAAGGGGAAAATCTATTATTAATGTAAAGGTTTTGCATATTCCCAGATGCTTAACCTTCTTATTCTGTCCAAATGTCCCATAATTCAAAGCAGGAAATAGAAGGGAAATATTTTTTACCTTGAGCTAGAAGAGACTTCAGAGTTCATCCAAACCTTTTCATTTTAGAGATAAGGAAACTAAGAATCATGTGAATTCTTTTTTTATTTATTTACTTTTAATTAATTTTATAATTATAACTTTTTTTGACAGTACATATGCATAGATAATTTTTTACAACATTATCCCTTGCACTCACTTCTGTTTTCCCTTCCTTCCCTCCATCCCCTCCCCTCGATGGCAGTCATTCCCATGCATGTTAAATAGAATCATGTGAATTCTTCAGCTCACACAGAAAGTATCAGAGTCTAGATTTGAACTTGACTTCTCTTTCTCCAGTGTTAATTCTCTTTCCATGGTACCAGAATTGCCTTCCGTTGTTCTTTTGTACCTTAGAAGGGCAGCTGGAAGAACAGAAAAATCTGACTTTTATTTGGATCCTCACCCAAGACACAGAGAAATATCAAGTTCTCATCTAGAGATTGTGGGAGAGCAAACATTCATCAGGGGATCTTTGTAAATCTACAGTTTTAAAAACTGCCAGGCCATACTTACATCCTAGTTGTTACTGTAGAATCAGAGAATATTACATTTGGAAGGGGTCTTGAAAAATCACGTATCTGGACCAAGAGTTTTTAACTTTTTTTATGCTATAAACATCCATTGGCCATCTGATGATGGCCATGGGCCTCTTCTCCCAGGAGGTTTAAGTAATAAAACAAAGTGTTGAGGTTAATGAAAATTAAAATATAATTTTTCCCACCCCAAATTCATGGACCCCCCTGATATATGCCAGGTCTAGAGCTCCTAACCTAAACTAATCCCTTTCTCTATGTTTCCCAATATTTTTATATTACTAAAAATAAGTGATTCAAGATTTGGAAGGAATTAGAATCTCAGTGCAAGTGTCCATGCTCTCCCCTAGAAGTCATTTTCACTCACCCCCTTTCTTGAAAGCTTTTCTCTACCTCATTATTCTCATTTCTCAGATCTGCCCCTTCCTGAAGAACGGTGCTACTCAGGTGTGGGAGGCTTCTGAGGACGTGCCCTATGCTTACAAAGGCAATGAGTGGGTTGGTTATGACAACCCCAAGAGCTTCCAAATCAAGGTAGAGTATTTCTCCGGATTCCCTGAGTCAGTTCATCCCTATTTGTAGCCCAAACAAAGTCTTGGGAGAACCCAAGTCTGGGCCTGGAGCAAACATCCACCCTACTCCCACAGGCTGAGTGGCTGAAGAAGAATAACTTTGGAGGAGCCATGGTCTGGGCCATTGACCTGGATGACTTCACTGGGACTTTCTGTAACCAAGGAAAATACCCTCTGATCAACACCCTGAAGAATGCCCTGGGTCTGGAGAGTGCAAGTGAGTGAGAGCTGCAGATGTACCCTTTCCTCTTCCCCTCTTCCTCGGTACTTGATAGGTATTGTTCTTCCCATTCCCTGGATTTTGAAAATGAAGGGAGAGAAAGGAACCTGAACAGTCTTAATATTTGTTTCTCTCCACATGAGAAATGGGCCCTTTAATCCCCAGAGTCACTTATATGGAATCTGGCCAAATTAGGATCTTCCAAGTCTTTATTCAATTCTCAGACTACGAGTAAAGAGTTTTAATGACCTGCTTCCCTCCTCCCAGGTTGCAAGGCCCCTGCTGAGCCCATTGCTCCCATCACTGAGGCTCCTAGTCAGGGGAGTTGCAGATGTACTCAGGGTCCCAAAGTACTCCTTATCTACTTCCCACAGCCTACGAAAATGAAAGAGAATTCAAATAATTCAAATTCAAATACTCAGCGGTTAAATCCCTGTCCCTGATTTTCTGAAAATCACACGCGATGTCCTTGTCCTGGCATTATAATGTCAAGAGCACAACTTACAGTGGCAATCAGTGATGGAGTAGGTGAGAAAAAATGGCAGACAGTTTTAAGGCAGAATGCTGGACCATCATGGCCTGGATTTATAGGGCCTTAGGACTTAACGCTGGAAAGGGTCTGCAACATCACCTCATTCAATCCCTTCATGTTACGGATGAAAAAAGCTGAGACCCAAAGAGAAAGAATACTGGCAAAAATCGAAGATCTTGGATTCAAATCCCACCTCTGGCATTTAATTACCTGCTTGATCTTGAGCAAATCACTTAATTCCACTGGGCCTGAGTTTCCTTCCCTACAAAATGAGGGGCTACTCTTATTATTTTTCAGTCTTTGTCTGACTCTCTGTGAATCTACGTTGGGATTTTCCCAGCAAAAATACTGGAGCGGTTCGCCATTTCCTTCTCCAGCTCATTTAACAGATGAGGAAACTGAGGCAGGCAGTTAAGTGACTTGCCCAGGCTCATTCAGCTGGGAAATGTCTGAGGCTGAATTTGAACTCGGGAAGAAGAGGTCCCTTAAACTCTAAGTGTATGATCCTATTTGGTATAGACGTGGCTGGCCAAAGGATAAAGCTTTACAAAGCCCTCTTTATATAACAAGGCGGTGAAGTGGTAAAAAGTATCACAGAAACCGGGTTCAAATCTAGAATCTACCACTTTTCTGTGTCACTTAAGTTCTCAACCTTAGGAGTCTCCTTTACATAGACCAGAAAGGTCCCTAGCAGCTCTGAATCCAGTGTCTCGTGAGTTGTATGAGGAAGGTAATACAAATACTATTGTTTCCATTTCACAAATATTATCCTTAATTATCTGTAACGTCCATATCGTAATTACTCATAATAGACACCATAATAATCTTATTTCCATAGTAACGGCGTCATGGCTCAGGAGTTGGAAAGGATCTCAGAGGCCTTTTATTTTATAGAGGTAGAAATAAATTCTATGACAAAGATAGCATCAGGAACAGGATTCAAACAGGGAACCGCATTCTCTAGAGTTAGTGACTATCCCCTTCAGCTACACCGTCTAAGTAAGGTTTGTGGGATACTTTAAGCATGTTATCTTTATTTTTTATATGTTCTATATAGCCATAGAGTATATAGAGAACTATAAAGTAATATAGTTTATAATATATAATGTAGTTATGTTATATATGATACAAATTATATTTTAATATATTAATATATTATGATACAGGTTATATATAATATATTAATATTAATATATTATGATATAAATTATATTGATATATTATGATATATTAATATTAATATATTATGACATAAATTATATCGTGATATATAATATATTAATATATTACGATGCAAATTATATTATGATACATAATATATTAATGTTAATATATTATGGTACAGATTATATTGTGATATAATATATTAAGATTAATATATTGTGATACAGATTATATTATGATATATAACATTAATATTAATATATTATAATATAATATAGTTCTATATTATGTCCATTATAATGGTACATTAATTATATCGTAATCCTTAATGTAATATAGTCACGTGACAACCCTTCCCGCCATTTTTATGTAGATTTACACATCAGGGAAACGTGGCTCAGCTAGTTTAAGGTTAGAGGCTCCCCTGAGGTCACAGGACCTCGGAGTCCCGGATGTCCCTCAGAGCCCCTCCCGCGCTGCCCCGGCGCAGGCCGCAGTGATTTTCGCCCTTGTGTTCCAGGCTGCACCGCCCCGGCCGAGCCCATCGCTCCCATCACTTCGGCTCCCAGCAGCGGCGGCAGCGGAAGTTCGGGCGGCAGCGGATCCGGGAGCAGCGGTTCCGGGAGCAGCTCGGGCGGCAGCGGCTTCTGCGCCGGCAAAGCGGACGGTCTCTACCCCGTGGCCAACAACAGGAACGCTTTCTGGCACTGTCTGAACGGCAACACCTACGAGCAGTACTGCCAGGCTGGGCTGGTCTTTGACCCCAGCTGCGAGTGCTGCAACTGGCCATGAACTTGACCTTCCGTTCCTCCCCCCGTCCCCCTGACTGAATCCTCTTTGCCCATGTTATTCCGATAACTCGACAATAAAAGTCCGCAACGAGAACACAAAGCCTCGCGTGAAATGGCGCAGGGACGTTTAGGGGAGGGTGCGAGGGTGGAGCGGTCAGGGAAGTCCCGGGAGTGATAGAAGTTTCTATTCACAAAAGCCCGGTGAGATCGGACTGGGATCTCCTTGTCTTTCGGCTTTCTTTCTATCCCAGGCCTAGCCTGGCACAGAGTAGGTATCGAATAAATCCCTGACTAAGCGAAGGAACAACATATGCCCATTTTACAGAGAGACACCCTGGAACTCGAGCTCCGGGACTTGCCTCAGAGTTAGTACAGGGCAGATCCAAACTCAGATCCAGTGTGTTTGTTTTACTTGAAGTCTCCCCACGGTAGAATATTTTGAGGATCCTCCTTCACTGGCGCTTGTCCAATAGTTACTTCAGGATGTTCCGAAGTCATTCTTCGTGTCCCTCTCCCGATCGTTTGAAGGCCTTTTCCCACACTGAGCTCACAAGATAACATGAAGGCTGGCGTCTAAATGGGGCCTCAGATACCACCAGCGTGTGATCCTGGGCAAACCACTTAACTTTGACTTGCCTCAGTCTCCTCATCTGTAAAATGGGGATAACAACGCCTACTTTCCATTTATAGAATGAGATATTTGTAAAGTTTTTTTTAGCACAGTGCCTGACAAATTGTAGACGCTATATAAATTTAGCTATTATGGAGAGAGAGGCCCTCTGGCCCCGAACGCTTTCTTTTTTTTTTTTTTGTTTTGTTTTGTTTTGTTTTTTAGATTTTATTGACGCTCTCTTAGTTTATTCTTTTGTCACTTTCCAGGCCCCTTGCCTTGTACCCATACATCCTGCTCTTGTAAGATAGGACCCCTGTGATATTTCACGAAGACCACCAGGTGGCGCCATAATGCATAGTTCAAATCTGCCCTCAGACCGTAGTAGCGCAGTGAGAACTGGGAAGATCCCTTCACCGTGTTTGTCTCAGTTTCCTCATCTGTAAAATGGTCTGGAAAAGAAAATGGCAAATCTCTCCAGTACTTTTGCTGAGAAAAACTCGCTAAGGTCATGAAAGGCTGGATACAACAAACAACAAAAATATTTTCCACGGCGCAATAAAGTGACCCTGTGGATAGAGCTCCAGGCCTGGAGTCAGGAGGACTTGAGTTCAAATTCAGCCTCAGAAACTTACTAGCTATGTGACCCTGGGCAAATTTACATCAATTTCCTAAAAAAAAAAGCAGGGGAAGGAAATGGCAAACCATTCCAGTATCTTGGCCAAGAAAATTCCATATGGGGCAACAAAGGGTTGGACACAATGAACAAACTGAAATTAGCATGTATGCTATATTTTTTTATTATCCAGTCAGATGGTGAAATAGCAAACCACCCTAGTATCTTTGCCAAGGAAATCCCAAAAGTTCCCCAAAATCACTAAACAACAAAAATTATTATCATTATAACATAAATATAAAACAAATAAAAGTACAGCTAAAGTAGTTAAATACAAGGTAATTTGGGAGGAAAGGCATTAACAGCTGGGGGTGATTGGGAAGGGCTTCTTGCAGAGAACAATTCTTCATCTCTCTTATGATGGAAGAGAGGGAGTCTATGCGATAGAGTGAGGAGGCAGTGAATTTCGGGTATTGGGACAGCCTGTGCAAAAAACATGAAAAGGGGGAGGTGAGGAATAATGTTTGAGGAAGAGCCAGCTTGTGGGAGGGGGGATAGCACCCAATGAGAAGACTGGAAAGATGGTGACGCTTTCAGCAGCAATAGGAAAGTTTGGAAGGAAGGGTGTTATTCAGTCCTTTCCATTTCTTCATAACCTCATTTAGGATTTTGGGGGGAGGGGAGCAAAGAGATTAGATTTACCATTTCCTTCTCCATTCGCCAGATAAGTAAACTGCGGCAAACAGGGGAAAGTGACTTGCCCTAGTCACACAACTAAAGTGACTGAAACCCAATTCAAAGTCCATCCTGACTCCAGACCCAGCACTACATCTCACTGTCCTCATTCCATATCCACTATACTCACCTAACAGCCCCAGGAAGAGAAGATGAGTTTAAGGAAAAAATAGGAGTTTAGTTTAGGACTTGCATCTCAGACATCTTCAGGACATCCATTCTGAAATGTCCTATAGGGGATTGGCAATGCAGGATTGGTGATGCTCAAGATTTGAGAGCTGGATGTACAGCTCCGGGAGTCATTTACCTAAGAGACGATGGTCAAACCCATGAAAGATGAGATAAAAAGCCTAAAACAAAATTTTGAATAACAGCCACAATTAAGGGACTTGATATAAGATGATGACCCAGCAAAAGAGATTGAGGAAAGGCATCACACAGAAGGGGGGTGGGGGGATGGTGTCCAGAAAAGAGGAGAGAGATAATTTATTAGAGGAAAACCTTTTTCAACAAGGTGTCTTCCATTCATATGTTAAAATCACTAAAGATTCTTCCAAAAATATAACAAAAACAATCCTACTGAATGACTCCGATTATCAACAACAGGCAGGGAATCATACTGAGAGATAATATACTTACCAACAATATTCATTGTGATGGAGATCCATTAGAAAATTAAGAAGATGGTTTCCCTGAATGTTTTTGATTCTTTCTTTCTTTCCTTCCTTCCTCCTTCCTTCCTTCCTTCTTTCTTTCTCTTCCTTCCTTCCTTCCTTCCTTCTTTCTTTCCCTTCCTTCCTTCCTTTCTTTCTTTCTTTCTTTCTTTCTTTCTTTCTTTCTTTCTTTCTTTCTTTCTTTCTTTCTTTCTTTCTTTCTTTCTTTCTTTCTTTCTTTCTTTCTTTCTTTCTTTCTTTCTTTCTCTTCCTTCCTTCCTTCCTTTCTTTCTCTTCCTTCCTTCCTTTCTTCCTTTCTTTCTTTCTTTCTCTTTCTTTCTCTTTCTTTCTTTCTTTCTTTCTTTCTTTCTTTCTTTCTTTCTTTCTTTCTTTCTTTCTTTCTTTCTTTCTTTCTTTCTTTCTTTCTTCCTTCCTTCCTTCCTTCCTTCCTTCCTTCCTTCCTTCCTTCCTTCCTTCCTTCCTTTCTTTCTTTCTATCTTTCTTTCTTTTTTGTTCTCTCTTTCTTTCTCTCTTTCTTTTCCTTCATTAAAACAATCATTATTATTATTCTAATCTTACTAAATTCTGAATAAAATTTCCGCATACCCAGCAGAAGAGAGAGGGGAAAAAACTACACACGAAACTGGAGGTCTCCGTTGTGCTCTTTCCACAAGGACCCCCGTGCCTTCCTTCGATTCAGAGAACAGCAAAGCTACACTTTTTTCAAGTGGGAGAAACACATCTCATTAGGCTACAAAAGTCGAATGAATGATGATTCTGGGAAGAGGGACATTAAATCCGCTTCCTTTTCCTCTAGAAAAAGTATTAGCAAGAACAGCAGCACTGAAAGCGCACGTCCGTAAAGCGATTCTAAGTTGAATTAAAAATCGAATCACATCCATCTTCTACAAACCTGAAGTCTGGTGACTCCCAGCAACGGAGCTGAATTGAACAAAAACACTTTGAGGCGGTATATCCCTCGGCCCGGGGGAGAGAAAGCGAAAGAACTTGGCCAACTGGGCGCATTTGGGGAGTGACCTCCTTGCACATCTGCCCACCTCTGTTCTCCTTGTGCCGCCCCTCCCCGCCTATCGCACCTGGAGTCCCAAGCAATCAGCGCTCTCCGTTCTGCTACGCCTTCCCCTTCTGTTGCCCTGACAACCCACTGTATTCATAACTCGCGACATGAACTGGGAATGGGAGCTTTCAGGTCAGTCGGGCGCTTTTCATCAGCTTTTGGACTGGGTGGGTCGGGACTCTAGGAGACGTGAAGGGATGGAGGAACTTTGGGCTGACTTAGTGCGGGAATATGGTGGGCGCCGCAATCAATACCCTCTCCGTACATTTAATCCTTCCTTCCCCTAAGCCACCCTCTTGGTTTTGGGGGACATAGCCTGTAATGGGCATTTCTGCTCTTTCTTCAGAAGCGCAGCTGAAATATTGTTTTGGATCATGCCAACCGAGGAAAATCTTCCCCCACCACCATCCTCCAAACAGAGTAGGTATTAAAAATGTGCCCATCAGGGGTGCACCTCACAGAGGACCCGGATGCTACCTTCACGAAGAAGTGAGTATCTAGTCCCCACCCCCACCCCCGTCTTGATCTCTTGGGTTTATTGATCCTTATTTCTTATTTCTCTGGGATCCAGTGTGTCAGGGTTCCTGACCAATCAAATATCTCACCAGGGATTTGTCTAATAAATTCCCTCTCCTTGCAATCACATTGCGTTCTGAACCTCAGCCAATCCCAGAGTTAATTCTAAGAAATGAAACTTCCCAGTTCCTCCCTGATATGGGTGCTGATCCCAGACCTCCAACATATTTCATATTCAATTTCCTATTTCCCACTCCCCTTCATTAACCCTGTGTGCTATTACTTTGGATACTTCCTCTTACTCCCGATTTTCCATGATACTCCTTTGAGAGCATTTTCTGAAATATCTCTACTATCCATAATGTTAAATAGACAACTTCCCTTTTCTCAATGACGCTCAGTACTGAGTACCTCCCCCTCCTCCCTCCAATATAATTGCATGCTGAGTCATTACATTGCATTTTGTAGCCCTGACCCCCCTGACAATCTAACCCAATATCCTCAAGAAAAGCAAAAAATCAAGATTTCCCCCACGGGCTTTTGAGATAAACCTGGTGCTTTCACAGACTTCTGTGAAATTCCTGGATTACGGGCAACTAGGTAGCTTTCTAATAGCAGGCTGGAGCAGCTTTCACCAGAAAAGCTCCTCGTGAGAGCTCCCAAAAGGCTAAAAAGTTTGGGGGACCAGAGAAAGGATATGAACTCTTTTGTGGGCTAAACAGCATCTTTGCACCTCAATGATTTCTGGAAATTCTTAATAAATTGGTTTGTGCTGTGTATATAAGTATCCCTGAAAGGAACTTGGAAGTCCTTTAGTTCAACTCTCAGCAGTAAATTCCAAATCCAGCTGCTTTTCTATGACACTACATTGGTGTGCAAAGATTAGGGTGGTAATGGACGAGTGAGAAAGAAAGGTCTTTTGGGTACGGGGACTTCGGAATGAAAGATGATCACATGTTCCTTGGTCCTGGGGTAAGCGGCTCGGTGGGATTGCTTCCTGACATGTATAAATTTGTAAAATTCTTCTTACTTGTATAAATTTATAGAAAAATAACCTGGCCTACAACCTTGCTAAGACCCCCACAAGTAATAAGGGATACATCATTGGATCCAGGACAAGCCGGAGATTTAAATCAGACAGTAAGGTTAGTGGCAATTTCATATACTTTGATTTAAAAGTCATCCATGCATTGGGCCTAGGCCTGACTTGATTTGATTATATACACACATGTGAGAGAGAAAGAAGGGAGAACAGAAAGCCAGAGATTGTCTCAAGCTTTTCCATGGAACGGGATTTCCAGACTGCCTCTGTCTGCATCCCTTGGGGGCGATGTGGCTGTCCCTGTGACAACAAAATCATCACGGTAGCAGTGGTGCTTCTCTCTGCGGGCTTTCAGATCCACAGGTGACTCACAAGACCCTGAAAAGTAACCAGTGCAGGCCGTGTGCTCTCCATCTTAATGTGAGACATTCACCAAGAGCCACACAGCTAGGAAGCATCAGAGCCAGGACTCGAAATCTGCACTCTGGCCCCAGAATCTTTTTTTCAGATTTTATTGATGCTCTTTTAGTTTATTCTTTTGTTACTTCCCAGTCACTCCCCTTGCCTTGCACCCATACAACCTGCTCTTGTAACAGACAGGACATCTGTGATATCTTGTGAGGACCACTAGGGGGTGCCATAGTGCAGGACCTGGAGAACTGGTCTTACTGAGTTCAAATCTGCCCTCAGACACTTAGTAGAAAGGTGAGAACTGGGAAGGTCACTTCACCCTGTTTGTCTCAGTTTCCTCGTCTGTAAAATGGTCTGGAGAAGAAAATGGAAAATCGCTCTAGTGTCTGCTGAGAAAACCCTTGGGTCTTGAAGGGCTGGATACAACTGAACTATAGCAGCATATAATAAGCCCTTAAAAATGCCAGTTTCCTCTCCTCTTCTTCCATTTCTCCTTCTTTCAAAGGGCATTCTTCAAATAATTTGTAAATCATTATTATTTGTATTGGGATAGCTAGAAGGCACAAAAGATGAAGCAGTGGGTTAAAATCAGGTAGAGTCACCTACATGATTTCCAATCTGGCCTCAGACATTATGAGCAGAATGACCTTGGGTACACACTTAACCCTATTTTCCTCAGTTTCCTTATCTTTATAATGGCCTGGAGAAGGAAATCACAACTTCTTGAATAATTTTACAAGAAAACCCCAAAAGGGATCACAAAGGGTTTGAAATGACTGAGCAACAACAATCATTTAGAACTTCAAGGTTTTCAAAACACATTGCATATTTATCCCAATGATTCCTCAGAAGTCTGTGAGGTAGATAATATATATTGTGAAATAGTTAATAGAAGAAAAAGGAGGAAGAGGAAGAGGGGGAAGAAGAAGAAGAGGAGGAGGAAGAAGAAGAAGAGGAGGAGGAGGAGGAGAGAAGGAGGAAAGGAGGAGGAGGAGGAGGAGGAGAGAAGGAGGAAAGGAGGAGGAGGAGGAGGAGGAGAGAAGGAGGAAAGGAGGAAGAGGAGGAGGAGGAGGAGGAGAGAAGGAGGAAAGAAGGAGGAGGAGGAAGAGGAGGAGAAGGAGGAGGAAGAGGAGGAGGAGGAGAGAAGAAAAAGAAGAAGAAGAAGAAGAAGAAGAAGAAGAAGAAGAAGAAGAAGAAGAAGAAGAAGAAGAAGAAGAAGAAGAAGAAGAAGAAGAAGAAGAAGAAGAAGAAGAAGAAGAAGAAGAAGAAGAAGAAGAAAGAGGAGGAGGAGGAGGAGGAGGAGGAAGAGGAGGAGGAGGAGGAGGAGGAGGAGGAGGAGGAGGAGGAGGAAGGAAGAAAGGAAGAAAGAGAAAAAACAGCACTTTATAGATTGAGAAACTAATTACTTTACTGATATGGCTTGCTCAAAGTCACATAGCTAAAAAGAACAGAATAGGAATCTGAATTATTTTCTTCTCTAACTCCAACTCCATAAGCTTACTTCTTTAGCTTTCTTTGTAAGAACTGCTTCCCAAACTATTTGACACTTACCCTGTACTTTTTCCCCTGTTGGATGGGGCCATATGGTACTCTATAGTCAATTCATATTTAGCTTGGGGTTGATTGTCTTCCAGGTCTATACCACCACCTCCCCCAACCACCACCACTGAAAGCCTGTGTAGCTCATCTTTGTTTATTTAAAATCTATTCAATGATTATATTTTCTTGTAAATAGGAGCTGATGCCCACTCCAGGCTCATATGAAGTACAAAAAGTTAAGTCCAGTTGTACTCTTCCTCCTTATGCTCCATTTAACTCCATCTCAACTCGATTTGATGAAAGACCAACAGAATCATCATATTTCCCTGGGTATGTCAAATCTTTGATTTTCTTTCATACCACCACAATAAGGAAAGTAGCCAGCTAAGGATGGTCAAACTGTCAAAGTTAGTCATGGATCCTATATTTAAATCCCCCCAGAGAAAACATGAAATATTTATCCTCCCTAGAATAATTATGCATTACTAGCAAGGAATGAGAGATTTTTTTAAAAAGCACTACAACCTCTATCTGTAGTTCTGTGGGTATTCCCAAGATCTGTTCCTTGAAGAATTAGTGCTGTTATAATTATCAGTGGACTTACAAACCCAGCAGTTCTTAAACTTTTTTTATGTCCCTTTGCTAGTGTGGTTGAAGCTTCTGGATCCCTTTTAATGCTTTTAAATACATAGTGTTACAAGAAAAACAATATTCTGGAATTGTCGTCGAAATATTTTAAGAGTTTGTTAACCCCAGGTAAAGAACCCCTGTTGCCTCACAGTAGATATCCAAGCTGAACCACCAACTTCATCTTGAACTCCTGCCATTAGTCATAAAACTCATAATCTTGTGGCTCCCCAGCCATCACTTGGTATAGAATAGTCACAGAAATGTTTTGTTCTGAGGACCCTGGTACTAGGAAGGATAGAGCACCTTAGATTTTAGCATTCAGTGAAACATCTAGCTAAAGATCCTCCCTTCCTTCCCATCCGAACAGGAAATTAATCAATCAGGCTTTCCCTGCAGTCAGAGTCCTGAGGTCCTCATACATTCATAGGTTTTCATAGATAATACATATATGAAAAATGGTATGAATTTGTCTCCCCAGTCCTGGAACTTATAATCCACAGTATCACTTTTCTCGGAAAATCGTCTGGCCAATGAAATTTGGATCTCCAGATTGGGCTCAAGTGCCAGTCCTAAAGAAAAGAACCCTAAAAACTGAGGTATGAATTAGAGACATATTCATTCATTCAATAGACTTTTTAAGTGTGAACGTTACCATGGCAGATTATGCACAAGACTTAGAAGTTTAAAGTCCATTTGCTAGAAGAATATATCAATTAAGGTAGATGATCTCCAAATACATCCCCACACACACAAATCTATGAATTTATGATCTGAGTACAAATATCAGGAAATCAGAGAATAATTCTAAGACAGCATATATACAATGTCCATCTCTAAGTGATAAGGGAATTCAGAGCGAGAGAATATTATTGTGGACCCTGTAAATGTAAATTTACATTTGTAATTTTTCATTTGAGTGATTAGGTATTCCCCAGAAATAACACAAGCAAGGTAGCTATAAGAACTAAGGACAGAGGACAGTGTCCCTGGACCACTAGGGAAGGGAATGATCATTTGAATATGTGATACTCACAAGCATTATTTTCATTACAGCTGATAACAGATAAAGAGTTCAGGATACATCGGAACCGTGTGGCCTATCTAAGCCTGTATTACAGCTGAAAGATCTTTCTGACATCGTATTCATTCCCTCAATCCCAGCTAGCCTTAATGTCATGAAGCAAGATACCCCGTTACCCTCTTGTCCGCCAGGGTTCAGCCCAAGGCAGGGAGTGGTTCATTCTATGTTGTAAAATATGTTCAAAGCAATGTTGAATTGTGTGCCATTTTGTTGCATATACTCAAGCAAATAGGCCTGGGAATCACTGACATGAAACCCCAAAGATGACTCTTATTTGGAGGGAGCACAAATGAATAGCTACTCTCAACCCCAGGATTCTTGATTTAGAGCTGGAGTCCTAACATTTCATTTTACAGATGAGAAAAATAAAGTTAAATGGCTTGTTTAAGATCATCCAAGATAGTCACAAAGCCCAGATTTGAACCCAGGCTTTCTGCTTCCCAATAAATACCCATAGTAGTTCCCCATACTCCATTTTGTCACTAAGTAGTATAATAGGGAACTTGTCTTTTTTTTGTCCCACTTAGCCTTAGAAGGTGGGGCCAGGTGAGGATACCTGGTATTATGGGCCAGAACTTGAAACGAGGTGCTAATGCTCCTAAGCTTCTAAGTGGTTCTTTAAAAATTAAAGTTATAAGTGGATAGAGCACCAGCCCTGAAGTCAGAAGGACCTGAGTTCAAATCTGGCCTCAGACACAATACCTTCCTGGATGTCACTTAATTTCAATTGCCTCAGCAAAAAAAAAAAAAAAAAATTATACTCCTACATATGGGTAGCAAGGGTAAGGAAAGATCTGAGGACCCTCTAGGAGTTATGGGAAATCCATTGGCTTTTTCCTAAGTGTATTCTCAGTCACAGATTCCTAAGATAGAATTGGTTTTGATTAACTTTTTGTTCATAGCTAATGATTATGTGAGGGAGCCAGAGGTAATGGAAAACTGCTATTTTATATTCATATTAAACAATCAGACCATTTACTTAAGGACACAGGCCTTGAGAAAGTAATGAGATTAGAGGCAGCTGAGTGCAACTGGAAAGACCCCTGATGGGGGGGGAGGGGAACTGAGATACTCATCAAGATAATTCAGCAGCATGCAATGCCCCTTTCCCTCTAATCTAAAAACTGCCACATTTTGGTCTCTATTGGCCAATGACATGAGGATGACTGTGACCTTGGCCAGAAATGACCTTGACATTCTCATTGAAATTAGACAACGTCCCCTTTAGGGTGTTTGTGTGTATGTACATGCATGTATATATTCTTGCATGGGTGATGTGAAGTGGACATATCATTCACAGCTTACACTAATCTCCACAAGGTATTAGCAAATAACAAATGTAACATCCTCTACAATGATAGTCTGTGCTCTGAGAACCGGGTTTGATCTGGGCAACCCTTTTCCCTAGAGAAGATGACTTCTGTAAAATACCATTCTAAATAGGGACCCACAAAACAGAAAGCAAGCAAACTAACCTGCTGGACTCAATTTATTTGAAATCTTCACTCGACACAAAATGCCGGTCTCTGTACCATTTCAGAGATTGACATTTTCCCAGCTGTAACAACAGGCTAATGTGAGCCCTGAAAGGCTAAACTAAGTTTTCCTGCCCTAAGGAGAAAGCTGCCATTTAGATAATATTTCAAGATGTATGTACTGGGTAGATATTTTATTAAAATATTTCACCGATGTTTATCCTGTTGGTATCCTTATGATGTTAGGAAAAGTTGGGAAAGGTCCTGAGGATGGATGTTGGGTGGATTCCTGCGGTGATCATGGGAAGATAGAGGTGGGGAATCAACCAAGGTAGGCATCTAGGGATGGACTGTGGTACCAGGCCAAGTAGATTGCCAACACATGCGTGTTCGGGAGAATATTTGTGCCAGGCACTGTACTATACTGGGGGAGGAGGGGGGATTCAAGAATCAATAAAAAGCAGATCTGCCTTCAAGGAGCTTGCCACTGAGTGGGGCTTGGGGTGGGATGGGGAAAGACCAGAAGGCTTTTGAGCAGAGTATCATTGTTTTAAGGCCAGTCACAGCACATGCAGTTCTCCTTAAAGACCAGGCCCTGGGCACACTGGAAATGAAAGGTCTTGCCTCCGGCACACTTGTAGAACTTAGTGGTGTTTTCAGGATCCACGTAGGTGCCATCTGCTTTGCCAGCACAGAAACTACCATCTCCTCCAGATTCTCCGCCGTTGCCTCCATCACCGCCGCCTCCACTGCCTCCATTGCCACCCCCTTCTCCACCACTGCCTCCATCACCCCCTGATCCTCCTCCAGTGTTGGAGCAGAAGCTTTGACTTCTAGGTGCGGGGAACAGGTCGTGCAGGGTTTTACTGGCGGGGGTACACTCTGCAAGAGGAAAAGAGCAAGTGAGATGAATCACACCTAGAGGGGACTTTTTCATTTACATATAGGTTCAAAAATAGAACCTCATCCTGGACATCTCCTTCAGGCTCCAAATTCTGGGAAATTCACCCTGAAAGTCAAACTTTAGCTGAGGCTAGAAAGGGTGCAATTGAAATGGCAAATGGAAGCTGCCACAAAGGCCAGCAGTAAAGTCAGAGGTTCTTACTCTTTCAAGACCTTGTCTATAATTAACAGGAAGTTGCAGGGAAGAAATACCAAAGAGAAGTCTAATTGAGCATATTCCGGAGATGACAAGACCACTGGGGCAAAGAAGCAGGAAAACATGAAAAAAAGCTGGATAGGGGAGAAAGGACCTTTCCATCTATATAAACAATAACATAAGTTTATGAAAATTCACTTTGGTCGTGGCCAGCTTAGTTTGCACTAAAATACTCCTAAGGAAGAGATTTCCTTGAATGGTCCAAATTTTTAACTGGTAACTTTGAGAATCATTCAGACATCACCACAAGTCATATTCCTCCTCCTGCACCATGCAAGGCCCCTTTGAACACCAACTTTCAATGATGAAACAAGGTACAGTGGCAAGTGCCAAAATCCTCCTGGAGAAGGAAGGCTCAGAACCCTAGTAGCTTTTTTTTTAACCCAGGCTTTTCTTACTTGGTGAATTTAGCACTTGCCTTGTCTCCTCTGGCTGCTGCCCCAGTGTACCCCTAATACTCCTAAGCCTACTCTGTTACTGGTTACCCAGCATTGAGTTACCTGCTGAGAGCCCCAGGAGAGACCGTAGTTTACTTATGAGTGGATGTTTGCCCTCATTGCAGAAAGACCCTGAGAAGTCATCGAGGTCAATGGCCCAAACCATAGCACCCCCGAATTTGTTCTGCTTAACAAAATCCACCTGTAGAGAAAAGAAAAAAAAAATTAGCAATTTAGGATCTTTTCCTCAGTTGAAATAGTTTTTTGGGCCATTCTGATGTGAGTGGAGAATACTGTAAAAAGAAAACCCACAAATAGAGTAGGCATTATATTTTATGTACTGTGCATCCCAATGACTTAATATAGGGAATTCTCTCAGTATGTTAAATGAATTTTATCAACTAACTCATTGTTGAGCTTAATCTCAAGCAGCCTTGTCAGCTTCAGCTTCTGAGGAGAGTATCTCCTCCTGACTATAATTCTATGATTGATAAAGGAAGCCAGATGTATCAGGCCAACTTTGTCCCCCATAGAGTTTCATTCAATGAGAATTCAGACAAGGGCAGTTTTAAGAACAAAAGAATATGAGCTTTTCGTGTGCAAGAAAGGTTCCGGGTTTTTTTGTCTTTATGTACCCAATGCCTACAACAGTGTCTTGTATCTTTAGGTATTTTATGTCTATCGAATTTAATTGCATTGAACTAAAATGTTACTCTTGTATTTAGCTTGAATGCATCACGGCTTGGTAGGTTTCTGCTTTTCCTCCGAATTAACAGCTTGATGGAGTCCCTCAACTTCATGGGTGCTGGGGAATGTTGGAAAAACCCTGTTCTTGCCAGGTTTGGAAGCAAGAATCAATCTTTACCTTTCAATTCTTACCTTGTACTCATAGCTCTTTACATCATCGAAGCCGATCCATTCATTGCCTTTGTAAGCATAGGGAACTTTCTGATCATTAATCCAGGAGGTCTGTGCGTCTTTTAAAAATGTGCAGATCTGGGGAGGGAAAGGAGGGTAACAGCCAATCACCATCAGTTCTGCACAACTGAAGCTTAAGTAAATGACAATAAGAGCTTCTGACTTCTTGGAACTCTTGGTTTCTTTCAAGACTACAGACCCCATTTTCTTTAAAATTAATTTGCATTTATTTTGTATATATTTTGGCTATTTTTATATACATGTTGTCTCCTCCCAGTAGAATGTAAGTTTCTTCAAGCTGATTTTTAAAAGCCTGGTAAGATTCACATGAACTGATGCTGAGTGAAACAAGAAGAATTAGGAATATATTGTACATAATAATAGCAAGAATGTGCCGTGATCAACTATGAAAGGCTTGGTTTTTCTCAGGGTTCAATGATCCAAAGCAATTCCAATAGATTTTGGCAGAAAATGTCATCTGCATCCAGAGAATGAACTATGGAGACTGAATGTAAAACAACACATGCTATGCTCACTTCTTTTTTCTGTCTTTTTATCTTTCTCATGGTTTTTCCCCTTTGCTCTGATTTTTTTCTCCCAACATGATTCATAAAGCAATGTAAATTCAAAATAAATAAATTTACCAAAAAAAAGAATGTAAGTTTCTTGAGGGTGGTTCCTAGGACGGTACTTGAGATATATTGAGATAATAAATGCTTGTCAATTGAATGAAAACATATAGGGTAATCAGATAATGAACTTTTAAAGCCTCTATCCTCCTTTATGCCTCACGTTTCCTAATATCTTCCCTTTCTCCCTTTCTGTGGCACCTTTAGAACATGAAGAAGATCTTCCTAAGACTAATGCTTCTATTTCTGTATTTGATATTATCCCTTGATAATATTTCCTTGAAAGACAGAGAGAGAGAGAGAGAGAGAGAGAGAGAGAGAGAGAGAGAGAGAGAGAGAGAGAGAGGAAGAGAGAGGAAGAGAGAGACAGAGAAGGAGGGGGGGAGGGAGAGAAGGAGGAAGGAAGGGAAGGAATGAGAGATAGAGAGAAACAGAAAGAGAGGGAAAGAGAGAGAGGCAAAGAAGGATGAAGGAAGGGAAAAAGGGAGGAAAACAGAAAGAAAAATTATGTGTGAATATGTGCACATATATGTATTACAGATATACATATGTATACATGTTCTATATGGGTATAAATTATATTTTGTTATAAATTATGCCTTATATAGGTATACATATTTATAAGTATATGCATATAGTTTACACATATGTAATTTATATTTATTGTTTATATATGAAAATATACCTATGTATATGTACATTTGTAACACATGTATGTGTGCTGACAACTTCCTTCCCAGCACCAAAAAACTCACTCATGTCTCCCAATACTTAAAGAATCTTCCTCTGATTTTTCTTGTGCGGCATGATATTTGTGGAAATATGTAAAGAACAATTGCATGTTTAACATATATTGGATAACTTGCAGAGTGGGGGAAGGGAAAAGGGAGGGGAAAATTAGAACACAAGGTTTTATAGGGGTGAATGTCAAAAATTATTCATGTATATATTTTGAAAATAAAAATCTATAATTAAAATTTTTAAAAATAAAAGTAAAATATCCTCCAAAAAAAAAAAGAATCTTCCTTTTAGGCTCTAGCCATAAGCCGATAGCAAGGGTCCCTTCTACTGCTAAAATCTCACAAAAATATTCTACAATCCCTACCTTCACTACCTTGCCTCCCCCACAATGTTCCAGCTTCTTGTAATCTGGGTTCTGACATCACTCTACTGACCTGCTCACTCCAACTCATGGCCTTTCTTCATTCCTCAGCTTCATTGACCTTCCCAAAATAATTGATATTATTCATCACCTCTTTCTACAAGATATTCTCTCCTCTTCTTGATTCTGCGACATTTTGTCTCTGGCTCTTTCTCCTCCTCCCTGTTTGATTATCCCTTCTTGATCATTTTTTCTTCCTCTCCTCTCTCCCTAAGTTCTGTCAAGGCAACTTTCCATCCACTCCAATGCATTTGATTTGTCATCTTTATCCAGAAAACTATCAACTCTGTATCCAGACCTTCTTCTCTCTAGCATCTCCACCTTCATGCTGTGTACCTCTTTCTGGATATTTTGTCAATCTTTCAAACTTATATCCAAAATATAATTGTCCTGCCTCCCCAAATTCACATTTCTACTAATGGTACAACTCTCCACTTTCTGGTCATTTCCAGCTTCAAAATCTCTTTAATATTCCCTCTTTCATGGAATAACAATTCTTCCTGTAGAATCCCTTTCTAATCCCCCTCTTCTATCTATTGATATTGCTTTCTTCCTTGTTGAAGCCACTATCTGGATTATATAATAAACTCCCAATGAGCTCCAGCCTCTCCCCACTCTTATGAAGCTACGAAAATTCCCTGCTTAGAAATCTTTAGTGACTCTCCATTGCCTTTTAAATGGAAATGCTTGCTTTATTCCATAAATTTTAAAATAAAATACAAACTCCTTGGCCCACCACAATCTGTCTTTTCTTTCCAGATTTATATCCTAATCCTTTCCATACCTTCTATATTTCATCAAAACTCTATCTCCCATCTTGAAGCATTCATATAAACGATCCTCCCAGTCCTTGGTGTTTTCCCTTTCATCTCTATATTTTAGAATCTTTTTTTATCTTTCAAGCTTCATCTCAATTGTTAGACCCTCTTCCCTGGATCACTTTATCCTTCCCAGTCTCTGTTTCTTCATCTATCAAGACAAAGGAGTTGGACTAAGGTTCCTTCCATTTCTAAGTTTATGACTCTATGAACCCACCAAAATGGAAATCCTCAGATTTTCCTAGAAACTCTAACCTATGTATCATCATACCCAGCTTATATACTTCACTATGTATGTGTGTGTATAAATATGCAATATATAGTATATATACTCTTCAGTGTATATATATATATATATACATGGCATATAGTATATATATATATATATATATATATATATTCATCAGTGTGTATATACATATATATATGCACAATATACAGTATATGTATTTTTCAGTATTCCTGTCTTATCACCCCACCTAAAACATGTAAATTTCTTGAGAAAATTGACCATGGTCATCTGTGACCACATATTCTCAGAACAGTAGTTTGTCCATAATAGTTACATAATAAATATTTGTTAAATTAATAAGTTGACACTTACATGGTACTTTAAATTTTATAAAGTACTTTATACATATTATCCTATTTAATTCTTTATATCATCCCTGTGAGGTAGGTTCAATTATTATTATCCCATCTTACAGAAAAGGAAATAAAGGCACAGGCAGGTCAAGTTATCTGGTGCAAAATTTGAATTCAGGTCTTCCTAACTCATCTAAAAATAGCTTCAGGTCACAAATTGGCCACAAAAAAAAGGTTTCAAACTTGATAGGCTACAGGTGGATAAGACTCACTCCACTTCCCTTCCCAAGAGATTAGAATGTCATAAGCCTTTTGAGGGAAGCCCTCTCCATGTTTACATGATTGTAAATAAATGCACCATCCCCGACATGAGACCAGACCGAAGGCTTCAAGCTCAATGTGAATATAATTGGAAATTAGGTCCTGCTCTTCCAGGGGCTTTCTACTTCTACTTATATATCTTCAGAACCAGGGAAAGGATGTCATGGAGTGAGTTGGAGGACAGAGAGTTATTTTTTTAACCCATTTGCAAACGATCGATTTAAATGCATTACCTCATAATAAGCCCAGAATCCAGCCTCTCGAGTGTAAGGGCCTGATGAGCCTGCCCCAGAGACCGGAGCACCGACAGAAGTGTCAGAGGTGGTGAGCCGGAAGGTTCGACCATAGGTAGGGAATCCCATGATAAGCTTCTCGGCTGGAACGCCGTTGTCTTCCCAGTACTTCATGGCATATTCCTTCAGGAGACAAAGCAAAGCATCATTTCCTATTGATGAAATGACTAGGTCTAATGAATCCGAGTCCAAAGGCCTTCAGACCTGCAGAACTCCCATATGACTAGCCGCCCATTGCGGGGAGACACAAAGCTCTGGTTCTATTGGGAAGTTTCTGATCTCATCTCTTCAATTTTCCACAATTCTGTGTTTTATAGAGTTGCCTGAAACACTCACTGGTTAAGTGACATAGCGCTAAGACCTTCTAGGTTCCAAGGCCAACACACTATCTACAGTGGTACGCTGCCCCCCCCCCCCAGCAGCTTTCTTACACAGTTGAAGAAGCGGTTATCTCCTTTGTCTTTGGATCCCTCATGAAGGGGGCTGTTATGTCCCGTGACTGTGTCCCAACCACCATGGAAGTCATAGGTCATCACACTGATGAAGTCCAGGAGCCTGCAATGAGAGACATGCCTCAGGTAGGAAGCCCAGGAAATCTGCATATTTTATGAATAACTCAGGTGGGAAACCTTAGAAGAGCAGATGTTGGAGCCAAAAATATCCATTTTCTAGAAGTGAACCAGTCGTTCAGTGATCCTTTCTTAACTTATCTAAGGTTAACTTCAAACCACATAAATACCATCACTAAGTCAACAAACACATATTAAGTCACTATAAATATGCAAGATGCTAGGCTAAACAATAGGGACACACACAAAAAAGCAAAAGCATCCCCTGCCTAAAAGAGCTCATCATCAGCCCCAAAGTCAAAGTCTTTTCAATTGGTGTAGGATCCATAAAAAATATTCACTCTACTGGCATGGCCTTTAAGGACATGCAAGAGATGAAGGATGCATTTAAACAATCAATAATGTACACCGTGCTAGGAATGGGGGGTAAATAGAGAGGTTTTGAGTACAAAGAATTGAAAAAAAAAAAAAAAACAACAAACGTATTCCCAATAAACTTACATTCTAATGGTGGATTCAGCATATACAAATAAAAATATAATCAGTACATATAATTATATATATATATATATATATATATATACACACACATATATATATGTGTGTGTGTGTGTGTGTGTGTGTACATGTATATATAGTTAATAAATATGCACATGCTCACTCCTACACACAATTGGCAATCACTCCCCCCAAACTTTTGGAAACCACTTTCCTAAGATTTGAGACCCCCGGGAGCCCCACCGAGCTCACTTTCCAATCTCGGCAATCTCATATCCAGCATCGATGGTGCCTTTCCCAGCAGACACAGCCGCTGTTATGAGCAGTCTGGGGAGTCCTGTTTCTTTGGCTTCCTGTTCAAACAGCTCTAACATTTCCTGGAGAGAGGGGGAGAAGGGCTGCTGAGAGCCTGGCCCCATCGCCTTCTCCCCCCGGGCCCCTCGCCCAGGCTTATCACACACACAGGCTCTATCAGCTTCCTCCAGGTTCCATCCCCACCTTAATCAGGATGGTGAAGCGCTGCTTGTCCTCCGGAGGGCTGCCTCGGGAGCCGGGGTATTCGAAGTCCAGGTCAATCCCATCGAACCCGTGGAGCCGGAGGAAGTCAATGACTGAGCAGATGAAGGTCTTTCGGTTGGCAGCAGAGGAGACCATGGTGGTGAATCTAGGAGAGAACTGTCTGCATTAGGGACGCTGGCCATGGGGCAGTGGCAGGAGCACTCATGGCAGGAGCACTCATGGCCCCTCTTCCTTGTCCTTGCACACAATTTTCAACAATTTTTACATACTGGAATAACTTTTTCTTTTTTTTTTTTTTCCTGGTATTAAGGTTAAAAGGAAGCGTATTGCATCCATAACACTACTGAATGCTGCTGAACCAAATTAAATGTAACTGGGAAACGGTTAACAAAATAAACAAAAATACAGTAGAACAGATGCCTGAGCACCAAGAGTCCCCCCTCCCCCTCCCCCTCCCTTCTAGGAGTTAGACAAGCTCTTACTTCTGTGTGCCAAAGTTCCAGCCTCCGATGGCGAGGAGATTGACAAGATCTTTATTCCTGGAGGGGAGAAACAAGTCTGCAGGTTTAAAGACAGGATCGTGCCCCACCCCTCACCACTTAATTACCCAGAAAAGGTGCGACAGCCAATCACAGCCTGACCAAATCACAATTCCCAGGCCAAAAGAGTCATGCTTCTCATTGCCCTCCCCGTAATGTATTAGCCTGACACACAGTAGGCGCTTAATAAATGCTAAATGGCCGTCATGATGTAGTTTTGGGGACAAAGGACACGGAGGGAGAACGGGGTCCAAAGCCGGGCACCCCACGCAGCCTCGCTGGTCCCCCGCCCGCGGCTACTGACTGTTGTTTCAGGGCCCGGAACTGCGGGTACAGGACGTCAATGTCATTCCACTCATAGGGAGCGATCTTGTTGTCGTTCATGGTGGCGAAGGCGTACACCAGGTGCGTGCACAAGCACGGGTCCACATTCTTGGGGAAGTACTTGGCTGGCTCCGGCCGGTACTGGGACCAGTTAGTAAAGTAGCAGACCAGCTTGTAGGCGGAACCTTGGAGGCAAAGAGAGCCGCTGTCAGAGCTCGGTCCCTCCGCCACAACCGGGGGCCGCCCCGACAGCCACTGCGACCCTTCCCACCTTTACCTTCCTGTTATCTCCAGTTCAAAAGATGAGCTCATGGGGAATTTAAATCCCTTTACTATCACTCAGATCCACCTGTCGCTGTTACCTGGGTTTCTCCTTTTTAAATTCAACAAATAGAAGGGCAGAATTTCCGAGCGAGGAGGGGGCGGGGTTCCCCCTTCCCTTTACAAAGTCTGACAGGTGACACCTCCCCCTCGGAGGGGCCTGTCGCTATTCCCTCCCCTCCGAACCTTTACAGAGGCTGCCTGCTGTACCCGAACCGCCCTCCCTGCTCATCTTTACCTCTCAGCATCCCTCAGCCCCTTCAAGGTCACCTCAAGGACAACCTCCTACAAGAGACTTGCAGCATCTCCCCGTTATTGACTAGGACTCTCTACTCCCCCTTGTGGTCTTGTGTGTGTCCCGTTGTTAGTTTCCGAGGCCTCGTTCTTTCTCCCAAGTAGAATGTAACCTCCTTGAGGGCAGGGACTATGCGGTTTTGAATTTCACTTAATATTGACATCCAGCGGGCCTTTAATCAATGTGTGTTTAATTGGACTGAATTCTATCTCCAGCACACTGGTAGCAAATATCTGTGGGTTCAATTGGGTGCTGTTAGAGAGTAACACGAGCCTTACCCAGTTGCACCTGCAGCAGGAGAGCCAAGCCTGAAATAAAAGTCAGAGAATCCTAAGTGGCCCCCACGGCCAGCGCTGCCCCTGCCCATTCATCCCCAGGTCTGGCAGGGACCAGCTAGGTGTGGGTGCTGGTCAGGCATCCACGGCCCTGCCCACTGCCAGTACCGTTCCCAGGCACTTTTCCCTCTGCTCCTAAACTCCAGCCCTGGACAGCCCTGGGTCATCCCCCGACCAGAACTAACCTCAGGTCATTCTATGACTCCCCCTGCCCCTCTTGGGGAGTAGAAGGCAATACTTACAGGCCCAGAGCAGCATCTTCCCCATTTTGCCTGAACATGACTCCCAAGCCTTTGCCAAAGCTTTATATGGAGAGGATACCCCAGTTATCACTGTGGGAGCAGCACAGCTGCCCACTCCAGACCTAGTGACTTCCCAAGGCCGATGCACCCTATCTCAAGTGTCACCCCTGCTCCCTCCCCTCCCTCCAAGAGCAGAGATTGACAAGGGAGATTCCTTAAAGGAACACCTGATGGAGGACTGGCAAATCAGCATGTGACCATAAGCAAAGCACCAGCCTGGTGCCCTCACCCCTCTAGAACTTCAGAAAGATGCATACAAAGTGATTATCTTTCATCCTAATCATTGTCCTGAAAATGGAGCATCTAGAACTACAGAAATTGCTGCCCTGTTTGCTATGCTGAACAGAATTTAGTGGGACTTTTATTTCTCTTGTTATGGATATTAAAAGACTTTAACATAAAAAGGTCAACATTTCCCACTACCCAGTCGCCTGGATGTTTATTTTGACACTAAAGGAGTAAGTAAGGCTAGTGATTTTGCATGTCAAGGAGTCACATCCCTGGTATCTTGGTCCTCTTTGAAAATGAGAGACAAATAACAACAATCTATCAATGTGACCTAAGACCCTACTAGGTTTTTTTGACTGACATTACATTGCTGATTGATATTCACCTTGTTGTTGCTACTGTTGTTCAGTCATTTCAATTGTGTCCCACTCTTCATGATCCCATCTGGGGTTTTCTTGGCAAATATCCTGGAGTGGTTGGCCATTCCCTTCTCCAGTTCATTTTACAGATGAAGAAACTGAGGTAAACAGGGTTAAAGGACTTGCCGGGGTCACCCAGCTAGTAGGTTTAAGTGTTTGAGGCTGAGTTTGGACTCAGGTGCTCCTCACTCCAGGTCTGGCACACTACCCACTGCCCCATTTTGGAGAGAATTTGGAATTCAAAAGTTTTAAAAATGAATGGTAAAAAGTGGAAAATGGTAAAATTTGCATGATAAAATTATATATAATTGGAAAATATTTAACAAAATAAATGAATATTTTTACATATAGTAAATGCTTGCTGAATTGAATTAAATTTTCATGAAATAACATAATAACTTATGTTTTATAGTGCTTTTAAGGTTAGCAAATGCTTACTTAAGGAGAGATGGGAGGCAAGATGTGCCAGGCAGGTTAAACCACTACCATTATCTAACTACCATCTCTTCTACTCTAGAGGAGACAGACCAGAATCCCAAATCGAAGAGCCTTGGAAATAGCTTCCAACCTTCAACCATGATCCTAGAAAGCAACTCCTGAGGAAATGCACTCTGGCAACTACTTCTACAGGGAAAAGGCAACGCCTATCCAAGTCCCAGAAAGGAAATCTCTTGTCTCCAAAGTTTTTCCTCTTTTTCTTTTCTTTTTTTATTTTAATAGTTTTTATTTACTAGATATATGCATGGGTAATTTTACAACATTGACAATCGCCAAACCTTTTGTTCCAATTTTTCCCCTCCTTCTCCCTTCCCCAGGTGGCAGGTTGACTAATACATGTTAAATATGTTAAAGTATAAATTAAATACAATATATGTATACATGTCCAAGCAGTTGTTTTGCTTACAAAAAGAATCAGACTTTGAAATAGTGTACATTTAGCCTGTGAAGGAAATCCAAAATGCAGGAGGACAAAAATAGAGGGATTGGGAATTCTATGAAGTGGTTCATAGTCAATCTCCCAGAGTTCTTTCCCTGGGTGTAGCTGGTTCAGTTCATTTCTGCTCTATTGGAATTGATTTGGTTCATCTCATTGTTGAAGATGGCCACGCCCATCAGAATTGATCATCATATAGTATTGTTGTTGAAGTATACAACGATTTCCTGGTCCTGCTCATTTCACTCAGCATCAGCTCATGTAAGTCTCTCCAGGCCTTTCTGAAATCATCCCACTGGTCATTTCTTAAAAAACAATAATATTCCATAATATTCATATACCACAATTTATTCAGCCAATCTCCAATTGATGGGCATCCACATAGTTTCCACTTTCTGGACACCATCTCCAAAGTTTTTTTTCACAATCCAGTGGTTTAACAACAAAGAGGGATATGATTTTGTCATTGGAAATGATGCTCAAGAAGAGGGATTGCCATCTGCCTTGCTTCAGCACCCTAAAGATATGAGCCTTTCTATCTGACTTTCACCTTCCACATGTGTTGTTTCTGCCATTACAGTGGAACCCTTGCAGAGCAGAAACACACTATGTGCAAAGAACATACTAAGTGCTTAATACAAGCTTTTGAATTCATTCATTCCTCCTTCACAACAGTTTTGAGAGATCTGTGGGTAAATCATCACTCCCATCTGATGGATGAGGGTGTTGAAGATCAGAATGATCTTGGTATTAAAGTTAGGACTCAGCTTTGAGGGTGCAGTACCATACTACATAAAGACCATTAGGTGAGGGGTGGGATGTAGTGGAGTAGAATGGAGCCAAAAAACTGCTGGATTTGGACCCAGAAGATCTAGTTTTGACTCTTGACTCACAGCTAAGAACTATGTGACCATGGTCAAGTAATTTAACTTCTCTAACAGTTTCAGTTTCATCCTCTGTTTAATGGGAATAATAATAACTGTATTACTTTTCTTACAAGGGTCAAGAAAGTACTTTTTAAACAGTAATAATAACTCCTAAGGTCTTTTCAAGATTCTTGATTTAAGATCAGTGAACGTTTTTAGTACATTTATAACTATTTTTAAATATAATTGATTTCCTATGTAGCCTTGGGCATCTTTATACATTTAAAAAATGATTCTAAGAAAGGTCCCATAGGCTTCTCCAGGTTGCTAAAAGGTCCATACCAGCAAAAAGATTAAAAACCACTTAAAGTTTGCAAATGACTTTCTTCAAAACAATGATCAATGTAAAATTCCATGAAAATAGAAACTGTTATTATTCCAGTCCCCTTTGCCTTTATTTCAACACAGCTGCCACTGACCCAGAGTAGGGGGAGGGAGACGGGTAGCCCCATGCCTGTGCTGGCACAGGTAACAGCCTGGCTGTCCTCCTTGGTTCCCCACCTTGTTCCCCATGATACACACTCCTGGCAGGGGTTGAATAGCAATCATGAGGCTGGAGGGTAGAGGAGGTGGGTAGAGTGGAAGGAACAATTTGTCTTGTTTTTGCTAGGGCATACCTCTCTAGGGAAAGAATATCTTAGAGAGGAGGGGGAGAATAGGGAGGGTCGAAGTTCTTTCTTTTTTGATTTGCCCTGTTCCAAGGTCTGTTTATCTAACACTGACTTGATCAAGGCTAAAGATTTATAGTTTCCAACTGCAGCATTCTAAAAGCTAGTGCTCTGCCAAGCTGATAGCCCTGGGCACAGGTGTTTGGGACAGTTGCCAACCTTGGACCTGAATATTTTTCTCAGAGTCTCAAAGTTACATTAGTCCGAACTATGTATTGTCTACTGGCTGGTCATTTGGCAGTCACCAAATGTCCTAGCCCTTCTGAATTCTCTCTCACTCATCCTCCATGTAATAATAAGGACTTCTGGAAACAACAGGAACCTTCAGTACTAGATTGGAGCACAAGTCTTCTCTTTAATAATGACATTCATATTGGGCCAAATCATTTTATTTCGGTTCAAGTCTAAGAGTCTTAGCCAGATGTTGGGAAATATATTTTCCAAAGCTGGCAACTGCAAAGATGATGAGTGGGGAGCAAAATGTCTACAAAAACCCAAGGATAAACATGTTTGGGACAATGTCTCTATTATCTCCCCCAAAGTAATAGGTTTTCTTATCATTCTTTTTAACTAATGTCAAAGCTGGTTTCCTCTCTTCTCCTCTTTTACCTTTCTTTTTTCTCTGTTTCAGTATATTCATTTCTTTGACTGAATCTCTTCCCATGGACTCTAGACAGGAAGAGACTGTTCATAAACAATCCTACTTGGGATTATCTTAATTTATTCAATCATATAGGTCAGGGACTCTCACCTGTCCAAAAGATCCAAGTACACTTCAAGAGATTTCTTACATCTTTGGCTCAATGTTCCTTCCCAGAAGATCTGGGGACTTATCCATATGGCTCTATCCATAATGCTGTTACCAAGTTCCCATGAAAGCAAAAAATAGTCTCCAAAATTCAAATAAAAAAAGCTTTATTTACAAATTGAATGAAACAAAGAGAATTCTTATCAGAGCTCATGGAAAATATTGACTCCCTCCAATCAGGAACCTTTCTCTGAAGACCTTTAGAGCCTTAAATGTTAGTGGTCAAACATTAAATAGGGTTTTCTGGGATGGTATCTCTTGTAATTCCTCAGAGTTTGGTCCCTACTGCATATTTACAGAGTACCGGCACCAGTCACTGCATCTCTGCTCATCATGGCCAGATCAGTGTAGCAGATGGGGTGCTTTGGAGCCTTGGTTATTGTTAGGGACCTTCCACTCTGAAGTCTCTCCCTTGCAATTCTATTCCCCTCAAACTCCACAAGAATTCACCCATCAATCAGTAATACCCTGTTCCTCTTGCATCTTCAAATAAACCTTCTTTTACATCAGGTTGGGTGAAGGTGAAATCACTGCTTGTTAAATTATCTGTATAATCAGTCCCAATACCACTGTAGGTGACTTTGCTTACTTATTTAGAGAGACTACACACTGTGAGAGATTCATCGGGTACCTGTTTGATGGATTCAATTAAAATGTGGCCCCCAAAAAAGTTTTAATTGAAATCACATTCTAACATCCTCCTCTATCCACTTCTTAGATGGTATGTTTCCTATCCACTTATCATCTGCCATAGGCAAAGAAATTAAAATGAAACACCTCCCACCCCTAATTTTACCTCAGTTTTCCCTTTTGCCCATTGGGCCCACTTAGAACCAAATGGGTAGGATTAATCAAATTATGGAGCATTACGATCTATGTGTTCTTTACATCCCCAATGTTTATATATAGTAGGTACTAGTAAATGCCGGATGTTATAGGATAGGGATTGTCAAGTATTCATTGATAGGAAGAGAAAAATTTGCACTTCTTGTTGGACCTTTATATTCAATATCTTACTTGAATAGTTATCCAAAATTAAGTGGCGGTTCCTTCTTTAGCTCTCTTTTGTTATTGTTGTTTTTCAATCATGTCTGATTCTTTGTGATCCCATTTGGGATTTTTTTGGCAAAGATACTGGAATGGTTTATATTTTCTTCTCCAACTCATTTTACCGCTAAGGAAACTGAGGCAAACAGGATTAAGTGACATATCCAGGGTCACAGAGTTAGTATCTGAGGCTGGATTATGAAAATTAATCTTCCCTACTCCAGACCTGGCCTTCTATGTATTATGGTGCCATCTAGCTGCCTCCTTAGCTCTCTAATAGTGCTAGAAATCTTTATTTATCCTTGGTGTGGACTTCTATATCTATTCCCCTTTGTGAACTTAAAGAAAAAGTCATTTTTTCTTCAAAGAAAAAGTTTTATTAGCAATTAAAGAGTCACAAGATAATAGGTTCCAATTTATGTTTGGTGGAAACCTTCAAAGCCAGCTTGTTCGACTGCCTCATTTTCTAGATCAAGAAACAGAGAGGTTGTGACTTTTCCAAGTTCAAACAGGTGATAAAAAGCAGAAAAAGAATTTTAACAAAGGCCTTGAAGTTATAGTTGTCTGTATTCAAATCTCACTTCTGACAAATATTGTCTGTTTGACTCTAAAAAAATTATTTAATTTCTCACTGTCTAGACAATTGTCTAGCAGTATAAGTTGCAGAAGAGTAGTTGACTTTAATTCGTAGAGCAAGTCTCTTCACTGGCATTTTTTTACATCAAAATCACTGGACCAAAAAGAAAGCATTATAAAATAGTCAGAAAAGTAGAGGAAGAGGCAACTAAATGGTGTAGTGAGTACAGCTCTGGCTCTGGAGTCAGGAAGACCTGAGTTCAAATTCCTTCAGATATAGCTATGTGACCCTGGGGAAGAAGAAGAAGGAGAAGGAGAAGAAGAAAGAGAAAGAGAGGGAGGGGGAGGAGGAGGAAAGATAGGCAATTGCATCTAAAGGCATTTAAGGATGAACCCTGAAGAACAATAAATAGATGAAGTATGGAAAACATCTGCAAAGAATCTCATAACAACACCATGAAGGAATGTGGATTTTGCACATTTGGTTGCAAAACTGACAGTCCCATATGTGTTTCTAGAGGACATAGAAATGACATTAAAAGGGAAAAAATGGGAAAAGCAGATGACGATAAGAGAAGAACATCTTGTGCTGCAAGTTTTATCATCAGGGAAAAAGATTGATTTTCAAGGTATCTGAGAGAGTAAAAGACACCAAAAAAGTGGGAAGAGGGAAAATCTTTTATATTATTTCTATCCTTCACTCAAACAATTGAGAGAACACCAATAATTCCCAATCCATTTGCCTATACTCCTTGCTGTGTAAAACTTTTATGAGAATAATCTATACATTAGTCAGGGGCATTTAAGATACGTTGAAAATCAATCCCTTAATGCATTTCTGGCAAGTCCACATGTTTATCATCATAGAAATAATTGAAAGATGTAAAGAATACAATATTTCAGACAATGGTTATTATTCATTTAATTATGAAAAAAAGAATTTGATTTGGCAAACCAAAACACCTTCTAAAAATTCTTCTCCAACCAAATATCTTCTATGCATATGCCAAAATCATACCAATATTATTTGAAAGATAAGACAACAGAGATGACCTTGTCCAGTGACTTTGATTATTTTTTTTAAAAGAGGTGACATACAGATTGGCTAGAATGACAGGGAAAGATAATGCAGAATGTTGGAGGGGATGTGGGAAAAGAGGGACACTGATACATTGTTGGTGGAATTGTGAATACATCCAGCCATTCTGGAGAGTGATTTGGAACTAAGCTCAAAGAGTTATCAAACAGAACATACCCTTTGTTCCAGCAGTGTTACTCCTGGGCTTATATCCCAAAGAGATTTTAAATAAGGGAAAGGGACCTGTATGTGCAAGAATGTTTGTGGCAGAACTTTATGTAGTGGCCAGAAACTGGAAACTGGGTGGATGCCCATCAATTGGAGAATGGCTGAATAAATTGTGGTATATGAATATTATGGAATATTATTGTTCTGTAACAAATGACCAGCAGGATGATTTCAGAAAGGCCTGGAGAGACTGACATGAACTGACGCTGAGTGAAATGAGCAGGACCAGGAGATCATCATATACTTCAACAACAATACTGTATGATGATCAGTTCTGATGGACGTGACGCTCTTCAACAATGAGATGAACCAAATCAGTTCCAACAGAGCAGTAATGAACTGAACCAGCTACACCCAGGGAAAGAACTCTGGGAGATGACTATGAACCACTACATAGAATTCCCAATCCCTCTAATTTTTTCCACCTGCATTTTTTATTTCCTTCACGGGCTAATTGTGCACTATTTCAAAGTCTGATTCTTTTTGTACAGCAAAACAACTGCATGGACATGTATACATATATTGTATTTAACTTATACTTTAACATATTTAACATGTATTGGTCAACCTGCCATCTGGGGGAGGGGATGGGGGAAGGAGGGGAAAAGTTGGAACAAAAGGTTTGCAATTGTCAATGCTGAAAAATTACCCATGCATATATCTTGTAAATAAAAAGCTATAATTAAAAAAAGAGGTGACATAGAACAAGCAGGTGTAAGCTAATAAAAAAATGTTCACCATTGAATAAGAGGGAATGCAAAATTAGAGTCCAAGGTTGATGAGGGATTCTTTATCAATGGTGTTATACTCCAGGTGTTTCTTTTTTTAGAGAAATATTGTGATGATTGCCTCCAGCTCTGAAACACTAAGATCCATTATAGTTAAAAAAAATTTTGCCCTATTTCTATGCATAGAATCATTCAAATAAATAAGCATATTTCCCAGAATTCCTATGTGATGTGCAAGTTGCACAGATAAAAGTACAGAACTCATCAATTTCACATAGAAAGCTATGTGTGTGTGTGTGTGTGTATATATATATATATATATATGTCTAAAATTAACCAATATCATAGAATTTATCATTGCAAGAGCCTCAATGTCACTTAGTTCAATCATTCATCCTACAAATAAGAAAACTGAACCCCCCATTGACTTGTTCAAAATGCTGTACAGAGAAAGCATTTGAATCCATGCTGCACCATAGGAAAAGGAGGGGATATTATTTATCCTTTGAAAAACTACAGTTATTTTAATGACTTCACGTTTTCCTTGAAAGATCCAT